>NC_091125.1:63176473-63283973 GCF_040183065.1 Periplaneta americana | reverse complement strand
CTGAATATGCCTAAGTATTTTGAATGTAAGGACTATCACGGAAATACCCTTGTACTATCACGAAATTATACCAACCCTTCTAGAGTGCAAAAGTTTTTTGTTTATTTGTATTGCTTGTTCGTAATTGTTATATAAATTTATTTGAGGTAAAATTCATGACATGTAACTTCCTGAAATCTATAAAGTGGGTACACTAAAAACACTATTTTTTAAATTTGAACCTTATTTTTGCACCAAAACCTTAGTATCACTAAATTAGCCCAGTCTGCCCTAACTGTTTACATAACGATATATTAATGGGTTAGGTACAGCTTACAGCAGTAACATTTTTGGAAATATTCAACATCTTTTCTTCCATTACTGTATCTTATACAATAATGAAAATTGGTATGTGTAAAACATTGTCCTTCTGCTACTTTCATTTTTTCTCAAATTATTTCATTTCTGATTCTTTCATTTCTTGATGTCTTATTTCTGCAGTGCTTGGGAAAAGTGACATAAGTCAGTTTCCACAAACCTTTTTTGATAATTTATTGACAACTTACACTGGTTTTGATTTTTTTTCTGTATGAATTATTGTAATGGGAGGAATACGCATGTATTTTTTTCCAAGAGAGCAGATGTTCCGTAAGTTGTCAATAAATTATCAAAAAAGGTTTGTGGAAACTGACTTGTGTCACTTTTCCCAAGCACTGCAGATTTGATCTCCTCCAGAAGTCCATTTTCGTTACTTATAATTTCCTCTCCTCCCTTTTTTTAATCTGCCAAATTTCTGACCCATATTGTATAAATTTCCTAATAATTTCATTATAGATATTCTGTTTTCTTCTTTTGGTAATGTGCTTATCCCAATTAGTAAAGGTATTATTGACTTTCTTCCTTTGACGTTTCTGAATTGTATTTTCATGTGCATTCCTCCGTCTTTATTAAGCATGATTCCGAAATATTTCATCTATCATTCTACCAAAACTCTTTACCTCCCCTCATTTCAATAGACTGGGATGAAGTTTTGTGGGTAGTACAGGTTTCCAATTCTGATATATATATATATATATATATATAGCAAGAGTTTGGGGCTTTCTGAGGATGGGTCCTGGTTCTGTCAGTCCGGAGGCAGGATTGTTCATCTGTCAGCATCGAATTCACGAATGCCACCCAGGCCACTTGTCGAACTTGGACAGTCATTTCATATATAGGGTACACAATGGGCCAAAGCAAGCCTAGTGCGGGGAATCGTCCCGAATCCGATCTTTGAAAAACCAAGCCAATAAAGACTCTTCAAGTAGGCTAAGCCAATGGAAAAGAAAAGTCCAAGAATGCAGTCAATAGAAGAGGACCATTAGGGCGGGTAGTCTATTGGCCTAACAAATCTATTGCACTGAAGAAAAAAAGAAACTCGTGAAAATAAAAACATACATTCATTTCAACAAGATGTGTTTGTATTTTTAGGCTTGTCGTTCATCAAGAAAATTCGAAACGTAAAACACGAAATGGACTTAAGACAATAAGAACAGATTAGTAGTGAACTGGAATCCACACATTTTTATGCATTGCGTTTCGTGTGACACCAAAGCAACAAGAGTCTGGTTTGAACTTGTTTCATTAAATACATCCCGCTCAACTTTTTGCTTCAGTTTCACTGCAATACATCACAATGAATGACGATTCAAACTTCACTATCTCTTTTGTGACGTGAGTAAAAGACTTATATTTTTTATAACTACAACTTAGAACAGGTGGTGACAGGATTTTTTCTCATTGCCAAACTTTCAGAACGGCCCCGAGGTTCACTCAGCCTCCTATAAAATTGAGAACCGGGTCTTTCCCGGGGGTAAAAGACAGTCAGAGCATGGTGCCGACCACACCACCTCATTCTAGTGCCGAGAACATGGAAAGCATGGGGCTCTACCTCCATGCCCCCCAAGTACCTTCATGGCATGTTACGGGGATACCTTTACCTTTTACAACTTAGAAAAATATTTTAAAATGCTAAAAATAAAAGGTGGCAGGAAGTAGCAGAGCAGATAGCATCCTGAGTTCTGAGACATTTTTTGTTTTATTTTTAAAGTTCAATATAATTCTACACTTAAAAAAATCACTTATATGAGAAAAATGCTGAAAAAATTCTGTAGGTTACAGTCAGGGCACAAATGCGGTATATTATACTATACTTCGAGTCTTTGCACATACATCTTATGTCATAATCATGTACGAAGTATAATATAGTATATTATACCCTCAGGACTCAAGAGGTTAAACAATTAAGAAGCCACCGGCGTGGCTCAGTCGGTTAAGGCGTTTGCCTGCCGGTCTGAAGTTGCGTTCGGGGGCGGGTTCGATTCCTACTTGGGCTGATTACCTGGTTGGGTTTTTCCCGAGGTTTTCCCCAACCATAAGGTGAATGCCAGGTAATCTGTGGCGAATCCTCGGCCTTATCTCGCCGAATACCATCTCGCTATCACCAATCTCATCGACGCTAAATAACCTAGTAGTTGATACAGCGTCGTTAAATAACCAACTTTAAAAAAATTAAGAACACTTTTGTTCTAAATATTTTACATTGTTTAACATATTAGCTTCTTATATAAATTATGGTTCACATAGAACCGGCTAATACAAGAACTTGCTTTCTAGATCCTGTATGCCAAAGCCAATGCTCCATGTTCTACTAAAGTCACACCTGTTTTGACACGAAATAGATATTTCACGTTTAGCCAGTAATGACTTGCTCGGCTTACATTTTGGAGCGGAACCAGGGAGGGATCCTTGCACTTAAACTTACATTGGCCATTTATCCGCCTTATACATGCGATGATTGTCCAAATCCAACAGATTGTCTGGGTAACATTCGTGAATCCGATGCCGGCAGGTAAACCAACCTGCCTCAGTGCTGACAGAACCAGGTCCCATCTTCAGACAAGTATCTGATAAGCCCCAGGTCTGGAGCCCCAAAACCTTCCTATATGAGCCTCGAAAACCCGTAGACTTACTACTCTCAAGACTTAAACCCACCCCATTTTTAATTATGTTATATATGATAGATGAAATAGGGGACAGTGATATAGTTGGTGGAATGAAAGACGGAAACGGGAGTACTCCAAGAAAAAACTCTCTGCAATGTTCTTCTTTGCCCATCACAAATTCTATCAAGACTTGGCTGGGGATTGAACCCGGGCAGCACAAACAGAAAACTAGCGCACTGAAGCTACAGACGCGGCTAACAAATACTGACATGCACTAATCCTTAACTGAATTGCTTTAGCTGTTGGCTAATTATAACAGTTAGTGTTCCTATAAATTGCTCATACGATGGATTCTCCTAAGTTCGACAGAACAGAATTGAAAGTTCTATCCAATAAGGGTTGTGGATGTGGCAGGTGAAATGAATAAAAATTCTTGTTGGTTATTCATGAACGAATACAGTACTGTACTTGCATTTCCTGCCCACCCCGAGACTTGTGTATGCGCTTCTAGTACCACAATGGGTTTCGACAGTTACGTCTCACAAACGGCACAATTCTCAAATAGAAAAGAAGAGTTAATTAATTTAAAATCAGCGATCAATATGGATGTCTTAATCAATAAAATATTCTGTTTTCCTTTAACAAAAGTATCACTACAAAACACAGAACCAATTCCCATTCAAATGGCAAACCCATTTCTTAGTGCCCGTATAGGGGCGTGTCTAATTCTCCTACGTAAGCATTCGAACTATAGGATGTCGAACTTGATTTCTGTCGAACTTAAGAGCTTCCACTGTAGTTGAAAAGATCAAAGGAGTCATTAGAAAATGAAAATATTCGATCGCATTTTCTTAGAAATTTGTAGAAGTACTGTTCTCAAACAGCTTTGATGATATTATGTTGCAAATTACATAGACAGCATTGACGATCTTATCAGTTTTCTTAACGCCCCAAACTACTAGTTTATGAGAAAAATTTCTAAACTTGGAGCACAGTATTCCAAAGACATTACTATTTTTCTTGCCCTTGAACGGAGATAGTTAATTCCTTTCTGGGTTATCTAAAGCACGTTTGGGATAAGGTCTCATTATTTCTTCGCTCATTGCAGACGCGTTGTCAGAGGCAAAGAGCGTAGAGAAAGGTAACCATATTCGCAAGGCAATTGTTTGCCAAATACAATGTTTAGTTTTCTACAGTGCTATTCATAGACATTTCGCTAGCCCGCGCTACAAGGGTGCTAAACTAGCCCCGGCTATCGACTGATTACTTGTACAGGATTCATATCATATAATATCGCTAACACTGGTTTATGAATATGAAAAACGTTAGTTCGCTGATCATCCACCGGAAGCCCGCGCCAAGAATGTATATGAATATGGCCCCTTGTCTTTATCAATTTTGTTAGATAGTCGAATTCTTAAAACATGTACCGTGAAGTCGCTTGCCGATATCGCGGTAAAAACGGAATTACATTAGGAGGTACTATCAATATAATGCCTAATGACAGTGAATTACCCAATTTGCAGTTTTATAAAAAGTGGTCCGCTCATTAATAAAACTTTAATACATGTATACAGGATGTAAGGGGGTATAAGTGCCGTCCTTTTCACAGTCGTCAAAAAATGTCCATACAACATAGGGTCAAAAATTGATAGTTTTCTCAGAAAAAATATTTCTTTTCTTATTTTATTTGCGTTATACTGCTTATATCGTTAGTAAAATTACGAAAACAATGATATCAGTAGGTATATCTAGCAAAGAGTTAATATTAGTTTAAACAAATACGTTTGTGTTCTATTACGTTTTCGTGAAATTAAATAATAATGTCTGCTTAAATTTGTTAATATTCTGGCGTGAGAGACGTGGCAACATGTTGAGCAGGCAGTACTCTGCACAGACGTACGTACAGTTCCCCAAAAAGGGATAAAACGACTCTTGGTCGTCGAAAGTTAAAGTTCTACAGCGCGGTTGACGCAATATCGACGTAGCCAGGAAGATATCTGGTCGTGCATGCGTAGGTCTATTTTCATCCTATTCCAAAGTACACACCAGAGCAAAATGTTATCAGTTGTGTGTCTATTTCTGGTGTAGGTCTCTTTTATGTCCTTGATCGTTTACCTTTTATGAAAGATTGAAATATACCGTGTAACACGAAAGTCATTCGCCAAAATGGGAGAACAATATTAATTTTGAAATGACAAAAGTATATTCACGGCAAAGACAATAAGGAACATTGTAACGACCACGACAAAGACAGCAAGGACCACGATAAGGACAAAGATCAGGACCACGGTAATATACTACGACAAATACCACGACAAGGATTACGATAAATACTACGACATGGATCACGATAAGAATTACAAGGATATTATAAAGACAACAAGGGCAACGATAAGGACCACGACAAAAAAATCAACGACCTTCATAAGGACCACGAAAAGGACAAAGATATGAACGACAAGGACCACAATAAGGATGACGATATGGACCACAATAAGGATGACGACATGGACCACGGTAAGGAAAACGATAAGGATCACAATATGGCGACAAGAAGCACGATAAGGACTATGACTTACACCACGGTAACGATCACGACATGAAACACGACAAGCTTCAAAATAAGAATCGCAATAAGGATCTCAATATGGACCACGATAAGCATCACTTCAAGGGCCAGGATAAGGTTCACGACAAGAACGACGATAAGGATCACAACATGGACCATGATAAGGATCACGGCGTGAACCGCGACAAGCACTATGAGAATGATCACGATAAGGACTCCGACATGGGACACGATGAGGATCACAGATATGGGTCACTATTAACACCACGAAAAAGATCACGATAAGAATCACGACATGGACAACGACAAACAAAACAAGAATCACGGTAGGAACCACGACATGGACCACGATAAGAACTTCGAAATTTACCAAGATAAGGATCATGACAGAAAAATCACATAAAGACCATGACAAAGGACTTTCCTGCTCTAAATGTCGCCCTGAATCATCTCCTCAACGGTTAACCTTACCTTTTGAATTATCCTGTATAATTTTTCATAAGAAAGGAAAATACTTTCGGGGGCATATTTCATTCAGTTCACAATTCGACTGATCAATCACACATGTTCATTCAGTTATTGAATGCAATAATTAATTGTTATAAACGAATATTTAAACAGTACTCTTCCCACCTAAATCACATATTTCAATAATAATTATTGCTTGAAATACATGATGATTAATTCTAAGAAGCTTCATTTGGCCGTTTTTATTACTCGAGCAAAGAGTAAATAGTTTTGGAGCATAAGAAGTGAGTAATTCTTCGTTTGATGTGTAACGGTCAATTTCACCATCATCAGTATTGTTTTATGGATAATATAATCGACACGGATCGCTATAAACTGATATGACTATTCACTATACTATTATGTGTTTGTTTCCAAGCAGCTGTGCTGCATTACGACATCAAGTGCAAATAATGTTTACATGTCACAATAAGTGCTTTCTGACCAGGGACATCGTTAAGGAGCATTTCTGTGAAATAAAATCGTTAACAGGCAGATTTCTGATAGGGAAGCTTGTTTCATTTTCCTTCTCCGATCTAACGAATTTCCCATTACCAATTTTATTATTTTTATTCTAGCAAGCATCCTGATGACTCAGACGTTGGTTTCGCTACTTGCTACACAGTGTATATTTTGCATAAGAGATTACTGATATTGATATTTTATAAAACAATTTGCCGTTCCTTTGTACGTTTGTGTTATACAGAGACATCATTTTATTTTTACTAACATTTCTAATATTAACCTGCCTATACCTTTGCTACCCCCTTCCACGACTAGAGTTCGAGGATACTGGCGAAAAATACAAACAAATCACTTTCCTAGGTATAAGAAGGAAGAAAAGTAGTTCATCCATTTACGTAAACTAGGAAATATCGCGATTTTGAGTTTGATAATTTTCATTAGGTTTTTGTTTAATCAAAATACAGTACTGTATTAACAATAAGTGTTTTTAATTATGAACTGAACTATCCATTCGGACATATTCATGCAGTGTATATTAGCACATTAGCGTACAATTTAGAGAATGAAGTAAATTGAAAAATAATCATAATATGGATATTTAAACACATTTTTGAAAATGGTGACCGTTCATTTCGATACAGGCTTCAGTTCTTTTGTGCATATTATCGCACTATAGACTATTGTACCTAATTCCAATTAGCAGTTTCGTCCTTCGTACTAGTAACTCATGTTGAAATAATTCTGTACCTAATCTATAAAAGATTACCTGACGTACTGTAAATTCAATCTTCACTTCTGCCTGATCGGAAAAGATAAAATTAATTACTTAGACATGCTATCTACTTTCCATCCAAGTAATTACGTCGCAGGGCCATAGAAAGGGAGGAGGTCCTTTTATTTACGTTATTTTAAACAGTTGTATAATATTACGTAGACGTCCAATTCTAACAGAAATTAATGTTTTCATAAAATAGCTGAGACAGTCCAGCCATTAGCCTTTACAGAGGGGCGTGCAGAAGTAGATGGGGAAAATCGGGATGCGACGTAGGCAAACGGACGACAGTACTTGTACGAAAAAATTATTCAATATTGAAAACTCCTTCGTCACTGAAAAACGCGAATATGTTTATAGAACGTACTATACTCACTAACTCAGCACTGTTTATTATTACCGTAAGGCACTTTGACTGCATACGCGGCCTTGGTTCTGTGTGGAGGATGATTGGAAGTTTGCTAGTAGAAGGGGTTGGAGTGAAGTACATTCAAAAACTCAGGTACAATAAAAATTGAAGTAAAAATAAAATGATGTCCCTGTATAAGGAGAGTCAAACCAAGGGACCAGTCTCTTGGCGCTACGGCTCTCTTGGCAACGAGAGCGATAATTCTCGTGGAACTACAGCCTGGTAAATGTTCTTTCGCGTAAATAGTGACTTATTTATCTAACAATAAGGAAATCGAGATAATTTTATTGTCCGTCCGAGTGGTTATGTCGCACAAGCGGCGAAATGGGGAAGTCACGTGACAGTTAGGCCTACTTTTACTTAACGGGACCCTTTTCTTTAAATTATTTTAAACAATTGTATAATATTACGTAGAAGTCCAATTCCGAACAGCAAATATTTTCATGAAATAGCTATGACTGGCCAGCCATAAGCCTTTACAGAGAGGTGAGCAGAAACGGGTGGAAGAAACAGGAATGCGACATAACCACGCGGACGGACAGTACTGAATTTCATAGCAGTTGGGTCATTCCATACAAAATTTTAAGAATATGCCAGCGATGTCATGAATTTTTTTGGGCCTTTAATATAATGATGTTATTATGAAAATAAATTAAACTGTCAACTATGATCGCCATATCATTAATATTTTAGTCATACGGATGACTGAAAAATGGGTGGCAGTTACATGTTATCCATAATTTAAAAAATTTTAGACACTCGATATGAAGTGTCATCGAAACTAAACAGACGCCATTATAAACCTGAATAACAATATTTTAATACCTTAAAAACTAATCCGAATAATATTAGCCTAAGGCATGCTCATAAAAAACACCTCATTGAAAAAAATAAATAGTTTTATATTCGAATGCAACAAATTAAATTCATGTGAATTTCATTCGTATTAAAGAAAATCTTATTCCTAATCCATCTCTCAAGTTTTATGACTTTATCTAAAAAAATCTTTTGTTCCGACGGTTGAAAATAGCTTGCTATGTGTGGCGGTCGCAGCGTTCGCGAGACTTCATAACGATGAGTAATCTCAAACGTCCGTCTCCCTGACCTTGATCGCGCAACATTCTGTACGACGGAAGAACCTACCTGCTGAGCTCCTTTGTTCCCGTGAGTTATTTTTATTAAAAACCGATATGATATTCAAGTCAACTTGCTGAAATTTTCACAGTGGAATCAATATACCCTAAAGAATTAAACACATGTTTTTTCGTCTGTAAAAATGAATTGCATTTTGTGTTCCATATTTTTAAAATTATTTTACGGTGGGTAACTATTTTAAAAATTATATATTTTTTTCATTTTAAGGGCATTTATAAACAAGGCTCTCCTTTTTCGAATTGCATTAAAATCACTTTTCCATCTTCCTTTGCATAGTAATAAAACTTCAATGAATGAAACCGTGTTCTTTGTTAAACTAATATTTTAAATTCTGATTGCTTCCAGATTATGAAAGATATAAATGTGGTATTGCTTGAAATTCGTATTTAGAACACACAAAATAACCTAGGCCTACTACAATATTTTTAACTTTTGAGACATCATGGTCCAAAAACATACTTTTTTGCATGGAATGACCCAGTTGCTCAAAATGTCCTCCATTACGTTCTGTATACACGATGGAGCGATATCTGTGGCTACGTTTCAACGAAGAAAATTCGTTGCTGTACCAAACTATATTTAAAAGTACTTATTTTAATAATGTTCAGACAGCTAAGTGTGAGCGTAGTGCAACAACTGATGAGGAATATCCACGCATTGTTTCTTGAGACGACCATATAATATCTAAGTTCACGGAATTCTTACCGAATTGCGTTATTAGTTTGTTGATTTTTCACGACCTCTATACGTGTGTCAGAACTTCATACATCGCTACAACATGTTTACAGAACGTAATGGAGGACATTTTGACCAATTTCTCTGAAATTCAGGTAACATTCTCTCCATTTCCGTAAATAAACACATAATTCACTAGTTATGCGAAAGATAGTTTGCCAGGCTGTTGTGCCATAAGACGGCAAGAACGTTATCCGCGATCGTTCAAAGTACGATGAGTGGCCTACTTGGCATTCGTGAATCCGATGCTGGCAGCCGGCCATCCTGCCACGACCTCATCTCCTCCTGACGTATGTTTGATAAATCCAACAGCTCGGAGCGCGAAGCCATTAAATCCTGTATGAGCTTGTTACCCCCAGCCAATTTCTAACTATTGCAGATGATTGATAGATTAAGAGGAAGGAGGTGGAGAGTGGTGGTGCAAAAAATGAGGAAAACGGGAGTACTTCCAGAAAAACCCTCTGCAACATCTGAATTGTTCACCAAAAATTCCACGACGACTAAATAGGAATCGAACCTGGATGGAGGACCACCGCGCTAATTCTGAGCCACAGATGCGACCCAAAGAGACTCTAATTCCACGTCGCGTCGGTACCAATTTCTTACCTTATCCTGTCTTCCAACCATCTGTGGTGCAATCGGTCGAGTTCTTAACTCTGTAGTCGATTTTCAAAAGAGGACATGTCCAAAATAATAAAGTGTTGGAAAATCGCAAAAACTGTAACTAAGTTAACAAATTAAAATGTTCATATTTTTTTTCTAATTAGATCACTATGGGTACAATTCAAGATCAATGAACATTTTAATTTTTTAAGTCTATCATGGTTTTTTTTTTGCGATTTCTCAACACTTTGTCATTTTGGACGTGTCCCGTTTTGCAAATCGACGACAGAACTATAGTTCCAGTGAATCCGAGTTTAATTTTCAGCACGAAATTGATATTTTTCCTCGTGCTGGTGCATGTCCTTTGTCTTATGGTTGTTCCATATTGTTTTAAGTGGTTGTCTTGCGCCACGCAGACCATATAACTAAGGAGCCCCGCTATTTGTGAATGATGTGAATAGATAGGTATGTTTATTTCTATCTCTGTAGTTCCTGTTTCACTATTAAATGTTCGTATCAAAATAGTCATTGGCTGCACAGTTTCATTCACGATTTTTTTCAGACTTCTTAGGGGAGAGTTGGGTAGTATCGGACATCGGGTAATATCGGACAGTGCGTTTCTTTCATCTACCACCAAATGGTAGTACCTGAATGACATGATTACGTTTCTGTATGCGACATCACAGAAACGTAACCATGTCATTCTGGTACTATCATCTGTTGGTAGATGAAAGAAACTCACTGTCCGATATTACCCGATGTCCGATACTACCTATGGGTAGCTTTCCCCTACTCATTGCGCGATTAATCATACTATACACCATAATTAAAATATAAAATTCATGTTAATACAATATTTCACAACCAAGCGGTCTGTGGTTCAATTTTCGGCTTGGGAGATGGAAGATATTAATATTCCGTCCACGGGGCTGGATATTTGTCTCTTGTCATGTGTTGTCTCAGCGGTGGCCCTCTGCCGTGCTGACCACACGATCAATATGTGCCTGTTGAGCCACAGATTCAGGCCTTGGCCTATAGTCTTCTCTATCCTGCTTGGATAGGGGAGGTAAAACTGACAAAAAAAGAAGTTTAATAAAATTAATTAATAATTAATTAATGTCCGTCCTGTGGCTGTGCGGAAGCGCGTGTGCACTTCAGAAGCAAATAGTCCAAGGTTAGATTCCCGTAGTGGGCAATTGAAAAAATTTATGTTTTGTCCACGGGACCGGGTGTCCGTCGGCTCTCTTGTGATTATCCTATCCTGCGATGTCTCAGCGGTGGTCCTGCGTCATGACGATCCCATGTCCAGGGAGACTCGCATTTGTGAGATGTCTAATGTACGATCAAATGAATCTCCATCCTCAGACCTTCAGCCTGTCACGCAACGGTCCGGGTTCGAGTCCCAGTCAAGCCAAAAATCCATAGTGATACTTGTGGCGGACAAGGTGCATTTGGAGTTTTTCTCGGGGTTCTCACGTTTCCCCATATTAGACATTTACATAATTCTGTCAACACTTCTCCATTTCGTCAACATTTCATAGCATTCCCCGAACACCACGCACGGAGTGGGTTGACCCCTATGGAAAAGTGATGTCTACTCGAAATCTGGGTACACAGCGAATCTTAGTGTAGTCAACCGATATGGGTTTGGGAATGCATCTAGCTTGAGGGTTAGCGCAACAGATCTTGAAAGGTCGCAGTGCTGGGTTGTAATGCCCTCCCTCCCGAAATTCCATTTCATTCGTTCTCCCATCTGCAGTGCTGTGTAAATCGAACTAAAAGAGAAGGTCAAGTAGAGTAAGAAAGAACTAAGTTGTTAAAATTAATGCAGTTAAGTGTAAAATAAATGTAATTAAGAGTAAAGATTGTAAAAATAAATTTCTGTTGACTGGTGGTAATGTTTCACTCGTTGGTTACTTTTTCTTATTTGTGTTTTATCTTTAACTTTTTGTTCTAAGTTAATTGAAGGGCACAAAATGAAATGTAAGCTGAATGCGTAATCGTTTAAATTTCATATATCACTATGCTTGATAGATCGTATTATCGACTTGCACAACCTGTCCATCTTAGCAAGTTTGGTTTGAATGTACACAAAGATCTTAATACTTTGCAAAAATATTTATCTACGAAGTTGAAACAAATCGGTTGTCTTCCTGACTCATTCGCGTAGGCTGAATTAACTATTATCAAGCAGATAATGGTGGGATATCAATCGAAACTCTACACAAAAGCAAGATAGAGGGGGTTATAATTACGATATTTGGATATTTAAGAAATAGGACCCATTTTTTCATTGTGGCTCTTACCGGTATGCGCCGTATCAGTTTGTTAAAGGAGGGTTAGTGAGCGGGAGGGAGGGAATTGCCTTGTATCAGGTACCGTAGTCAAGTAACCGCAGCGCAAACTGTGTGCTGGCCATGTGGACAGCGAGATGGTACAGCTGCTCTGATTAGGAGTCTTGTGTGTTGCTATGTCTTAACTTTCTGATCACATTCTTGTGCCCTGTGTTTTATCAATGTCAACAATTATGATGCTGCAACACGATCTTCAATCTTCACCCAAAAATTACAGTGTGGAAAGGGTGAAAAAGGAACAGCAGAAAGGTATGTAAATAGATTGCTTTCTAGTAGGAACAAAGTGAAAGCAAGTGATGTTCCCGGTGCAACAAATGTTGAAATAGTGAAAGTCACTAGAGTGAAATTCTGCTGCCACATGTGTCAGTATTGCTAGTCTTTCATGTGAATTATTAAAATTGACATAACGAAGAACAAAATCAAATACACAGTTGTCTCTATGTATCTTTTTCTTTTTACGTTTTATTTTCATCTAACGTTTTAACTGTTCGTATACATATCGTCGGTTTACAAGCAAAACATATTAATTAAAAAATATTACATCTGAGAAAAAGGCGTTTAAACATTCTTGACAAAACTGAATTCTCAAAATATTATTTTTAATAAGTTGTTTCTCTTTATGTGTGTTTCATTTTCCAATTCTAACTTTATATACATACATTATATACATATTTTTCTCAGAAGTAATATTTTTGTCATAATGTGTTTTGCTTGTAAACCGATGATATTTGACTTCAATATTATCGCAGGATAATTGTGGAAGAATCTGTATGAGACAGGGACATACTGTAATGTTTTTGGATAAAACAATTATATAAAAGTGAGAGTTTTTAGTACCGTGATGTTTAAAATATAAGGATTTATAGAATATAAGGATATTTTTGTTTTGTTTACTAGAATAGGTCGAAAATAGAAACAATGATGATGTAATAATATAACCTATGTTACTCAGCTATACCATCATCTAACTCAGTGTAATCTTGTCACGAGGATTGCCAACTTTTTTTGAAAAAAAAAAAATATATATGGGAGACTAAGGAATCGACAGAATTTCACATAGAAAACAGACAAATTATTCGGTTCAGTTACTGAAAAACAACTTTATTCTACACTTCGGTAGCTAGGCTTAATTTAAGAGTATTTTGAGACAGATTTTGTCTCGCGTAATAGTTTAAATCAAGTGCAGTTTGCAACTATGGTTTGATTAGATGTTCGTGCTCCTATTTCGAACATCTGTTCAATTACTATTCATGAGATGAAACACACTCTTTGTGTTAGTATTACTATTTGGTGTGCTTAGAAAAAAACCAGCCAGTTTTTTTTTTTTTAATTTATAATAGGCTATTAATATTATTTGATTTCAAACGGGTGAGCATTAAAACTCATTTCTGGCAAGCATTACGTTCTGGAAAAACTGCATATTTTAATGCATTTTTAACAACAAAATTCATCGTATAAATCAGCGGTCATCAACTCAGAGCACCCTTGCGCTAGCATCTCTTACCCGCGGAGAACACACTGCACTATGGTGCAATCGTAGCTGCTAGCGGGTATGCTCTCTACCTCTTCCTGCTGCATGATGGGGCACATGGGACGGCTCCGCTTACTCTTTACCCATTTCAGCAAGTGCTGACGACCACTGGTATAAATCATAATTAATGGCAAAATCAAATGTTTGGAACTATAATTTCTAAATTATGCAAAAATAAGGGAGAAAAATGCTCGAAGAGAAGAAAAGTACGGGAGCCGGGAGTCTTAAAAATTAGAGACATAGTGGAGATCATGGTAGGCAACCCTACTTGTCCTAGTGCTCGACCTCCTGTCACTTAGCTTTCCCCTCATCTAATCCACTTTAACCTCGTCACATTTCTTAGCCTCCTGTATTTAGATATCTTCTCATCTTATTTACTCTTACCTTGTTTAAGTCCTCGTCTCCCGTCACTTATCTATCCTCTCATCTAATCCACTCTAACCTTGTTAGTCCTCGACTTGTTACTTAGCTACCCCTCATATAAGCCACTTTAATCTCATCACAGTAACTCACTATAATTTCGTCACAGTTCTTGGCCTACTGTCAGTTATTTCCTCGCCTAACCCACTATAACCTTGTTACAGCCTCCTCTAATTTATCTATCCTCTCATCTAACCCACTCAAATATTTTCACAGTCCTCGATTTGTGACTTAGTTTATCCTTTCTTCTAACCCACTCAAATATTTTCACAGTCCTCGATTTGTGACTTAGTTTATCCTCTCATATAACCCACTCTAATCTCGTCACATTTCTCAGTTTCCCTGCCCCTCATCTAATCCACTCTAAGCATGTCACAGTCGTCGACCTCCCGTCACTTATCTATCCTGTCGTCTAAACCACTCTAGCCTTGTTACAGTTCTCGACTTGTCACGTAGTTATCCTCTCATCTAACTCTAATCTCGTCACATTTCTCGGCTTTCCTGCCCCTCATCTAATCCACTCTAAGTTGTCACAGTAGTCGACTTTGTCACTTATCTATCCTCTCATATACTAAACCCACTCAAAATCCGTCACAATCCTCGGCCACCTGATAGTTAAAGTCTGTGTGATGTATCTTGTCTCACTGTGAAAAGAGAGAGAAAGGAGATATGTCTTACTTCGTCTGTATTGTTATGGCAATGGGGGAGTGGAGCTTTGCCGTCCGCACGTAATTATATAGGAAGGAGTAGATCTTACAATTGACTCATAAAGAGGTAAGCTGGTGTTTAACGGCCTGTACAAAATACATTACTTCGATGCTAAAATTTCAAAGGTGGCTTCTACCACACGACGAGCTCTGACATATTTCTTATCCAATTGTCCTGGCGAGCAATTGAGAGTCCAACTAGAGCCGAAAGTTCATAAAAACTGGAAATTCTCATTCTATAACTTAGTAGTATAAAACTTATCAGGATAATTACTATAACGTTGAAAACTTGTATGAAACTTCACAAGTGACAGTATTTCACTGTAATAGGATGCACCCAAAATTAACATTCACGTCGTCATTTTCAATTCCAGTCTATAAGACCCAATAGCCTATAAATAGCAGCTACTTCTACTACGTCCATGATGACCCTGGCAACAAAACTGTGTCCGGTGAACACACACGCCAAAGACGCGACAGTTTTGTCTTTCACTGTTGCCGTGCAGTTGCCAGCGAGAGAGGTTGACGACAAAATGTCGTTCAACAATTTGTCGCCTGTATACACATAGCCTTATATTGATTCTTTCTCAAAACCTTCAACAGCTGTTCGGAAACGTGTGTTTAAGGAAGAATGGGAGGAACAGTATTAAATTTTGTTGTGCACGTGGTGACAATGTAGATGTCTCGTGTGTTCTAAAATTCTTATAAATCAAACATCGGAAGACATTACGATACATGTCATATGATTGTCAAGAAATCATAGCTAGGCATGAACATATCCAATGTAATTGTAAACGGAAATGTATACAAGGATAAAAAAAATTTCTTTTAGTAGGGCTGGACGAGGCGAAAAAAAAAAAAACTAAGTTCAAATAATAGTTCCAGTACTAAAATATGATGAAATAAGATATGAGTCAAAGGGAATAAAATATGTCTCAATAAAGTTGCTAACATTATTTGTTCCGAATAATAATCTGATGGTTTTTAACAGTATGAAATTATCCACACGGAAAAAGGAGAAGAAGGGATATTGAAACACTATACGAATGAGAAATAAAATCAAAGTTGCCAGAACTCGAACCACGAACCGTTTGGATGGGAAGTGCATTCGTTATCCACAGAGCCACGACATCGGATGATGATGATGATGATGATGATGATGATTATCATCATCATCATCATCATCATCATCGTGTCATTAATGAAGCATTGTTATTTTCAAATGATACAATTCTAAACTTTACAAAGTTACAAGTGTTAATAAAATTTATGTTTTTAACTTACAAATACTGGATTAAATATATCAAATTCTTAACCCTTCTACATAAGAATGAATGAATACAAGGATTTATAGAAGAATAAATAAGTTAAATACGTATTAAGTTAATGTGAGGTTTAAATAAGTGAGTTGAGTGAAAGCGTGAGGGAGTCAGCCATCGATTTATTGAAACATAAAATGGCAATAGAGATCGAACAGTCCGCGAATGGACCAATTACTGCATCAGATTAGTGAAATGCTAGAAAGCGATCGGTTATCAGCAGGTAAATGATCCAACGTACAATTTACTGAGCGAGCGACTGTGCAGCGAGTGATGATTATCATGAAACGATTTAATAAGCGAGTGACTATCCAACTGGTTCAATTAATAATTTAGCGAACGAGTAATTGAGTCGGTGAACGATTTAATGACCGAGTAACTAGCGAATGATTACCTAGTGAGTGAATGATTTAATGAGCGCGAGCGCGTGACTATCCAGCAAATGTTTGAATCAGTGAATGATTTAGTGAGCGAGTGACTCTCCAGTGAGTGAATGAATGGTTGAGTTGGTGAATGATTTAATGAGCGAGTGTCTAGCCAGCAAGTGACTGAATCAGTGGATAATTCAATGAGCGAGTGACTACTTAACGAGTGAATGATTTAGTGAGCGAGTGACTATCCAGTGTGTGAGTGAATGATTTAGTGAACGAATGATTGAGTCTGTGAATGATTTGGTGAACGAGTGATTGAGTCTGTGAATGATTTAGTGAGCGAGTGTCTAGACAGCGAGTGATTGAATCTGTGAATAATTAAGTGAGGGAGTAGCTATCTAACGAGTGAATGATATAGTGAGCGAGTGACTATGCAGCAAACAATTGAGTCGGTGAATGATTTAATAAGCGAGTGACTGTCCAGTGAGTGAGTGAATGATTTAGTGAACGAATGATTGAGTCGACGAATGATTTAATGAGCGAGTGTTTAGCCAGGGAGTGATTGAATCAGTGAATAATTCATTGAGCGAGTGAATGGTTTAGTAAGCGAGTGACTATCTAGCAGAAACAATTGAGTCGGTGAATGATTTAATGAGAGAGTGACTATCCGCGATTAATGATCGAGTCAGTGAATGATTTACAGGTATTCCGAATCTCACCGGTCCGGTGGCATCAATGACGTCACGTTGCAGCGAAATAAGGAACAAAATTGCTGGATGGATCGATGGCTGTCATGGCGACTGTACAAGTTGTTGTCTGTTCTACGCTAGCAAAATTTTGCGAAATTTTCGTACTCCCATCTCGTTCAAAGAAAAGATAGCACAAACAATTTATTTCTTGAACCGGTAGTAATAACGGGTCCGTTGACATGTTCGCTCATAAGCCATTAACATATTGTTTTTACGTTGTGCTCATTACAAACAATACAGCAGAACACACCGCCATAACACAACAGTGTACGATTATTCGTCTGCTAATTCCCGCCCTATACAAGAACCAATCAGATTCACTGATGGCGGCTGATGGAGACTGCCACCACCTCTGCAAGTTGATGGCACCGGTGCGACACCGGTGGAGCATCAATGACGTCATGGGTTAATTCGGAACACCGTGATGCCATCGGATTGCTCACCGGTGAGATTCGGAATACCGGTACGCTCTTCGTGAGCGACTGACTATCCATCTTGTCACGATTGAGTCAGTGGATGAGTTAATGGAAGAGCAATTATCCCTATACTGATTTGAGTCGGTGAATGATTTAGTGAGTAAGTGACTCTCCAGAGAGTCATTAAATTTAGTGAGAAAGTGATTGAGTCAGTAGATGATTTGGAAAGAGATTGACTATAGATTATTTAGTGCGTCATTAGTCAGTAAATGATTTAGTGAGTTACCAGCGGGTGAATGAACCAGTGAATGATTTAGTGAGCGATTGACTGTCCAGAGAATAAAGTCAGCAAGATTGGGCCAGTGAGTGACAAAGCAAGTGATTGGATTCAGCTACAGTATTCTGGACTAGAGTGTGAATGAGTGAGTGATTGAACCAGTCAATCAGCATGTGAGTGGACTGATCGATTGCGCACGTAATAGTACACATAGACTTCAGTTTTCCTTATAGACATCTACAACGGCATTCCTTTGTAATGTTTTGTCTGTCTATTATCGTTTTGTCAGAGGCAGTTCGCATATTTTACTCATTCACATGAGCGATTCATGGTCACTTGCCGTCACGTTTAATTCAGCACAATTCTGTAGAATAGTATAAGCAGACCTA
This sequence comes from Periplaneta americana, assembly GCF_040183065.1. NCBI lineage: Eukaryota > Metazoa > Arthropoda > Insecta > Blattodea > Blattidae > Periplaneta > Periplaneta americana. The sequence goes on along the minus strand of NC_091125.1, from coordinate 63,265,259 downwards.
GCGGTTCTGCACACCATTAAATTACGATAAACAATCTAATAATCTTGGAAACAAGATTAAACGCTGCTGCTCACTAGTGAGCCACTATTGTTTTCCCTCCTCCCCATCTGGTATGATCTAGTCTAGTTTTTGTCATTGAAGTTAACTCGTTTCGAGCTAATCTCATGTTATCAGTCACCACTTTTTTTAATTAATAATGCAGGTTATGTTTAGCATGGATAAGCAAACGTAATTTCTGATAGGGCAAATATCGTAATAAATGTAAATTATATCTGAGTACATGCTCCTTATAACACCAGTTTGCTTCTGAAGTGCCGATATGGGTGATGCTATTATATAATCCATCCAATGTAAAACCAGTAACTTAACATAAATATGTATTACACCGCGCACGTATTCGACTAACTCTACTTTAAAAAAAATTCACTTATTTTACAACGCTTTATCAACTCCAATGATCATCTCGCGTTTGAGTGAAATGAAGGTGATAATGCCAGCGAAATGAGTCCAGGGTCCAGTACCAGAAGTAACCCAGCATTTTTTCTTAATGGGTTGAAGGAAAACCTCGGAAAAAACCTCAGCCTGGTAACTTGTCCTACCATGATTTGAACCCGAGTTTCATCCGCTCGTTGCACTGTCAGACATGCTAACCGTTACTCGACAGCGGTGAACTAACTCTACTCCAAAGTTGTTTTATTGCAACTTATTTACTTAAAATGTAACTTATTTTTCTCATTCATACGCTTCTGTGCGCAATATGAAATATTGCATCCAAATAAAATATTGACGACACACATTAAACAAAATATTTAAGCTTACTCAGCTATTTATTCGTTTTTGTCCTCGAATAAGGTGCTTAGGAAAATATTTGGGCTAAGAGGGATGAAGTTACAGGAGAATGGAGAAAGTTACACAACGTAGAACTGCACGCATTGTATTCTTCACTTAACATAATTAGGAACATTAAATTCAGACATTTGAGATGGACAGGACATATAGCACGTATGGGTGAATCCAGACATGCACATAGAGTGTTAGTTGGAAGACTTGAAGAAAAAATACCTTTGAGGAGGCTGAGACATAGATGGGAGGATAATATTAAAATTGACTTGAGGGAGATGGAATATGATGGTAGGGGCTGGATTAATTAGGGAGCGATGGATAGGGCGACAATGAACCTCTGGATTTTTTAAAAGGCATTTGTAAGCAAGTATTCGAGAAAGAGTATTTGTCATCATATTTGTTATGTATTTCCATAAGAAACTTTCATTTTCACATTATGAGGCAATGTCTATTACTGTAAGCAAGAATAAGATTACCTTTGCTATAAATTGTGAAATTACAATTCATGTACTCAAGTAAACATGTGACGTAAATAATTCTTTCTTCTTTCCCGCCCTGGGTAATTCGGATAGTGTTTACATGAAGTGCAGTTCTTATTTTGAATAGATGGATGAGCTCTTCAATTAGATATAAGAGAGGAGGTTATTCTCACTCCACTACTGTGACTACATATGAATTGGAATGCAATTTCGGGAGGGAGACATTGCGACCATTCAAGATCTATTGTGCTAGCTCTTAAGATAGGCGCGTTCCAAAACCCACACTGGGTGATTACAATAAGGTTCGCTGCGTACCTAGGTTTCGAGCAAGGAAAGCAAGGAACCTCACTCGTCCCTAAGCCAGCTTCCTCCGTGCGTCGCCAGTCAACGAATGCTATTGAATGATGTAAATGTCTAATATGGAGAAACGGGAGAATCCCGAAGAAAGCCCCAACTGCAACCTTGTCCGCCACAAGTATTACTAATGGATTTTTCAATAAAAAATTCCAGTCCTGACCGGGATTCGAACCGGACCGTCTGCGTGTCAAGGCTGAAGGTCTGAAACTCAGCCACCGTAGGGATCTACACTACACATATCTCTCCTGTTAACACTTATCACGTCACGTCTGCCAGTGGCGGCAAATAATAGTGGGCAAATATGATAAGAATACGTAATGAAATTCCAAACACTTGCGTTTCAAATTATTTATTTCTGTAATTTTGATTGTAATAAACAATACTGGGGGATAATAATAATAATAATAATAATAATAATAATAATAATAATAATATCCTCGAACTGAAGTTACATGCAGACACTTAAAATAAAATTGGCCTCATTAATGTTACTCCAACTTTTTACATGTATCCTCAAACATCAGAACCAACATATAAATTAAAACATGACTTCTACAGACCACTTTAAAATTTCAGTAGTTTATTGTTCACAGATACGTTTATATTGGGCTGAAAACTTGATGTACACAACCGGCGATGTGAAATTAAATGACGGTCAGTTAAATGAGACTTGCCATCACTCTTGATCCAGTATGTTTAATTTTGAGAATGTTTGTTGACATAGTAAAAAGGTTGCCCTGAATATTGAAATTAAACAACGGGAATTTCATATTACCTTCTAATTCGTCATTGAACAACTATAGTTTTTCATCATATTCAAGCAGAGAAACAAAATTCGAAAGACGATGCAGATTTGTTTAGCATCTCGAGCCTACCTTTTTCTTTCTTTTTTTTTTTTTTTTTTCTGGAAACTTGTTCGTACCGGTAGGCCTACATGCAAAAATATTGTCATTACGACTCAAAAAGTGTTTATACCCTACATTTTAAAGTCGGCTGTGTTCTATAAATTACTGATTACATTTGATTATTATTTTTTTCTTACCATCATCATCATCATCATCATGTCACAGATCCGTTCCGGTCACAATTTTCTAATAGCCGTTTTAGAGATCTTCCTTGTCTTGTTCCTCTAGGTTCATAATATTTCGTTATTCTTGGGAGACGTTCTCATGGTATTCGCTGGACACGCGCAAGCCGATTATTTTTATATTCATGAATTTTATCTAAAACTGTAGTGGCCTGGAAATGTCGGTCGACTTTCTGGCACCGTAGTACTGTCCCGAACTTACAGACGTATTCACATTAAAAATAAATTGCTGTAGAAAATGTGCAAGAATAAAGAGCCGATATTACACATGCCAACCCTCGGCTTGTAAGTAAGTGACATATCCATTCCGTGTACACCCCTAAGCACCTCAAAATTGAGAAATAAAATCGTTTTGCCTTCGTTCGCAAACGGGTCATGTATTTTTTCACGTCGCCCTCGGTAGCGTAGTTGGTATAACGCTGGCCTTCTATGCTCGAGGTTGCGGGTTCGATCCCGGTCGAGATCGATGGCATTTAAGTGTGTTTAAATGCGACAGACTCATGTCAGTAGATTTACTGGGATGTAAAAGAACTCCTGCGGGATGAAATTCCGGCACACCGGCGACGCTGATATAACCCGTGCAGTTGCGAGCGTCGATAAATAAACCATAATTTAATTCTTTATTTTTTCACAAACAGACTGTGTTTCCTGTTCAATTTCACAAACCTGTTTCTCCTAGTCGACAGATACTAGAGCCTGTTATCCTGAAAAGAAAAGTAGAAAGTGTCGAAAGAAAGAAGCCACGACCTACATCTCACGTTTAACTAGATACTAGATAGGCCTATCAAGTTGAAAAGTAAGTTGAAGTTATAGCCTACGTATTTCCCCACAAGTTTTTTTCTTTACAACAAATCAGTTTTTTCGTCATGTTGCTTATGCAGTTGCCTTTTATATTTAATTTTCTTAAATTACCATTCAAAAGATGCACAGGGTACATAAATCTGTTATACTTACCCAAATAATAAAATTGACTTTATTTTTCTGATTCAAAGGACACATTCTACAATCCCAAAGGTAATACATTTGATGAGCCACCGGATAGCTAAGACAGTAGGCACGTTTGCCCTCTGATCTTTACCTGCGCTTGGGTGTGGGTTCGATTCCCGTTCAGGCTGATTATCTTGTAGTTTTTTTCCGAGGTTTCCAAACTGAAAGGCGAATATCAGGTAATTCCGTAGGGAATTTTATCTCACCATACAACATATCCGTATCACCGATTATATAAATGTTAAATAACATAGTAGTTGATACAGTATCGTTAAGTAACAAACTAAAAAAAAAAGACGACTGTCTTTATTTATGAATTGTACTGTTGAAGTAGATATATATATATATATATATATATATATATATATATATATATTTGCAGATTTACACAAGTACAGTACCTGTATGTATCCTAATAATTGTATGATATTTTTCCATTTAGAAAATTGACATTGAAAAGTCTTATAGATGTCAATTGTATAAGTTGTTAGCATTTCATTTAAGTCTCAAAATAAATTCCTTCTTTTCATTCTAAACCAGGGTTTAAGCTACAGTCGCAATTGTGAAATTTTGCGACTCGACTTCTAAAAATGCGACAGACTTTCAATGTAAATGTGCAAAAATGCGACAACCACATAAGACTTGAAAAAGTTCCAGAAACGAAGATTATTATTAATAATGGAGAAAATGCGATGCGATGTGCGTTTCGGTATCCCTGCTTAGGAGTACCACCTGCTTTAGGGACTTAACTGCCCTCTTCAGGTCAGGGTGTCACAAGAGGTGATAGGTGTCGTTGTGTCCGAGAAAAGAATGGGAAACAAGCTGACGTACGAAGCGTTGTAGATTGATGCCCAGTTACCTGTACATACAAAGTTATCTATGATTTAACGTGCTTACATGTTTAAAATGAGTTTCCGAAACAGCAGTTATCTGTGCTTCAACTGGTAACTGTGCTTCGGCCTGTAGTTACCTGGCTGTTAGTACTGATTCGAACAAATACCGACATGCGACGCTACTACATTACTGTTTTGTAAACTATAATAAACTATAATATAATTTTTGGGTTCAATCATTTATGGGGACAAGTATGATTTTTAAAACTTCCACAATTTTCATCCAACATTTTGTGAAATTTAAACATAAACAGATCTACAATATACCATCTGTACAAAATTTGATACAGTACTATTAGAGCTAATAGTTTTGAAATTATATTCTTTAAATATATTTTATATTGACATCACTAAAAAGGCTCTTTGCTTCAAAGTTTTCAAAAATTTTAGTTCATATTTGCTTAGAATCTTGAGGATAGTTTGGGAATAAAAATTAATTAGCTTTTTGGGCTCAGTCTAAATAGAGAGACAATAATTTTTTTAACTCAATGAATTTACCATTACAGCATATTTAATCTTAGTGCAATATGAATATTCCCCCAAGGAACTTAATATTAATATTTTATGCAAATGCTAATTCAGTTTTATTTATCAACATTTAATTGACCTCCTTGAGAAGTTTAAGACAATATAACAATAACTGTTGTGCAAGGAGAACTTTTTTATACAATAAACTGTATAAAATTTTAGAGTCGAGGAAACAGCATTAAAAAGACAAAAAAACATTTCTCTCGACTCATGCACCGTATGTTTGGTCACACTTGATTATATGATTAGATTATTTAAAACAGTTACAGGTATACCTACTGTAATTGCGATCACAAAAACAAAGAAGTGAATTTTCTTAATTTGTCAGCATTATTTCACGACAGTGCCCCCTTAAATGGTAGTTGCACCTGTGATGTCTTGTCTGAAATCAATTTCTCTCATCTCCAGAATAATGTCTATATCTGTGTTTGTGTTGTTTCGTACTGACGTTTGACATTTTTTTACAAATATATATATATATATATATATATATATATATATATATATACTTATTAAGCACTGTACTTCACCGCCATGTTCATTATATAAAAACTGAACCTTCTACTCATCATTAAAATCTTTATTGTAATCTCGCTTGAGATCGGTTACGGTCTGCAACATTGTATATGATGTACACCCTTTCTTACTGTTGTAGTAACAATGTGCCTGAGAAAGAAAAGCGCCGCGCCTAAGGAGAGAGCTTAAAAAAACTCGCGCTCGGAATTATTAGTAAGCATATAGCATTCCTGCTGTAGACCTGCACAAGTCGAAATTAGAATAACTGCTTAATACGCAGTCTCTATATGTACGCGGTTTACACGCGGCTCCTTGAAGAGCATCTAGTCGGGATTTTACTTTAATAATAATAATAATAATAATAATAATAATAATAATATAAACATAATAATATAACAAAATAGTAATAATAATAATAATAATAATAATAATAAACTTTTCGCGGAGTGCCCTAGTACTATTTTATTTACTACACCCTTATGTTATGGCAAAGCAAAAGTGACAGTGGCGATTGTTTTGGAGTTAGTATTGACAAAGCCTTCAGTGCTTAGACGACTTACTATTTCAGTTTAAACTAATGGTTAATGAGAATATTATATGAGCAATATAGAGCAGCTCTTCAGGCTGTGAGCAAAGGAAGAAGAGAGCAGTCATTTTCCGAAAATTTTTCTATTTGAGACAATTTTCTACAGAAATTCTCCTTCACACTCTACTGGCTTAGACTAAAGAATTAGTATTCTTATCGATAACATAAAGTTGTAGTTTTACAAACTGGACTTCTTAAATTTTGAAAGCTCATCTTACTCTAATCATTCAAGAAGTAGTTTGTCCTTGGACCGTCAAGTTATTCTAGCTATTACTGATCTTGGATTTCTTGCAAAGCTTGCATGCTGGAAGACAGATTTACGAAGTCCTCTGCGGATTAATGATGGCGATATTTTCGTTCCATAATTTTTCCCCAATTGCTGAGGTCAGTTCTGATACTATTCCTTTTTTTTTTTTTTTTTTTTTTTTGGCTATGTGCACCAATTTTTTTTTTTTCAAAACACACACCCTTTTCGCCACAATCATGAACACACCCCACCATAACAGCAAACCATAAGATAGCGCAGGATCTCACTAGGCTTTGGAGAATGACGGACACCACGTGGAAACTAGTCAGCCAGATAATTTACTATAATATTAACACAGTAAAGCAGTTATTACTTGTTCAGTGACAAAAATATTCTTTTCCATTTGAATGATAAATCAAGTCGGGTGAAGTGCGACATTGTAAATTTGTTTATAGAACAGTAAGAGAATAAATATAAATTACAGAACTTTATAAATTAAATTTCATAATAAATTATACGATCTTAAAGAAATACAGTTGATTGTTAGACAACTGCTGTAACAAAAAATTGGAAGAAAAAGGAAAAAAATAAACAGGTGCAAAGCTTTATTATGATGAATATCTTTTACGTAGAACTATTTGTGGGTGAGGTCACCTATAGACAGGGGCATAGCAAGAGAAACACGAGGACAACAAGGTGAATATAAGGAGAACAAAGAGGGAGTTGCATTTTTATGTGAAGTTCATTTCCCAAGTTACGTTCCACGTAAAAAGAATTCTTGAGCTCTTCCAATCAACGGTTTTATTATAAATGTTTTAGATTAGAAAACAAAGAACGGACGTGGCAAAATTTTCCTTTGTTAACCGTACAATAGTAGACTGGAACAGCTTACCTGCGGCAATCTTTCAGGGTGGTCCTCTTAAAATCAATACATTTAAGGAAAGGTTGAGAAGATTGAACTGAAAATTTAATTGGAGATGCAGTGTATTATTTAATTTGTCATGTAATTAATTGAGTTGATATATAATTAATTAAGTTGATATGTAATTAATTAAGATGATATGTAATTTAGTTGATATGTAAATAAATTAAGGTGATATGTAATTAATTAAGGTGATATATAATTAAGTTGGTATGTAATTAATTAAACATTAAATCCAGACGTTTGAGATGGGAAGGGCATGTAGCACGTATGGGCGAATCCAGAAATGCATATAGAGTGGGAGACCGGAGGGAAAAAGACCTTTGGGGAGGCTGAGACGTAGATGGGAGGATAATTTTAAAATGGATTTGAGGGAGGTGGGATATGATGATAGAGACTGGATTAATCTTGCACAGGATAGGGACCGATGGCGGCCTTATGTGAGGGTGGCAATGAACCTTCGGGTTCCTTAAAAGCCATTTGTAAGTAAGTATGTAATTAATTAAGGTGATATGTAATTACTTAAATTGGTAATAGTTGGGTGAAATAGAAGTAGGTTTATTGCATCTATTTATAGATTTACGTTTATTTTATTTCATTTCTTTTACGTTTATTTTATTTTATTTCATGTAATTGTAATTATTGTATATTATAGTGATACTACCACCGGGTGTATACCCAATTGTAGTGTTAATAAATACATACATACATACATACATACATACATACATACATACATACATACATAATATTTTAAAACAGTATATAAAACAATACTAGGGCAATAGTTTATAAAATTCTGGCAGAAAATCATGAAAATCACAAAAATATACGTTTAACGTAATAATAAACACACGCATTTATATAAAGTAGCACTTCTCATCTCATGTATGACATATTAACTAAGAGAAAATTAATTTTAACGTTGAATTTCTTTATGCCACATATAACTTTTAATTTGTTTGTACAGCTATACGGACGATCCACTACTGTTATACGTAAAAAAAAATGTGCGATCTGTTGACTACGCATCACTTCAAAACTCCTGATAGTATTGACAAAATTAACTTCAAGTGTGAGGAATAGTTTAATGTGTCCGGAAGCATGCCTATCACTGCGCGGGTGTTCGTTTATAGCCTCTAAAGTCTGGGTCGTTAAACGAAGAATTATTACCTGACCTTCACGCTGCAAACTTAATAGTGTACATATGGGTTTATTGCCATATAAAGTAATTCCAACAAAGGGCGAGTTCAGTTTTGCTCTATATTTACCACGAGTCCTTACTCTTTTGGACTCATTATGTTCATGAGACGCAGCCGCCTATAGTTGTTAACTTTACCTAATTTGCCTTGTCTTCAGCCGCTTTTACAGGAAGCAAGTAAAATGCGAGGCAATCCTGCAAGCAATTTGCCAGTACACTTTCTTAAGTGGTAAGGTAACACCTGTCGTCAAAAACAAATTTTTTCTCTTCTCTGTCAAAATGTTTAGTAATATTAATACAGATTTAGGCGTGCAAAATTAGAACGTGACAGCGGAATTCTAAGATCACAACCCATCGATTGGGGAGAAAGGTCCAAAGTCTTGGTTGTGTTTTCATTATTATATATACAGTACTAAATATTTTCGAAATGATTATAGCGTCAGTAAAAATAAGAAAATATAGTCTAGTGTTAAATTTGCAAATTGCAAAATACTACGTGAATTCTACTTTGTCACAAGAAGAAGGCCGGATAATTGAGAGGCCGGATTACTGAGGGTCGGATTAGTAAGAGTATAGTGTATATTTTTAAGGGTGTTTTGTCGGACTTGGACAATCATAGGACGCATAATGGGCCAATGTAAATAAGTGCAGGGATCCGTCCTGGGTCCGGCCCTCGAAAAACCGAGCCAGACCTCAATAATAATTGATTAGGCCGTTTAGGTACAGAACGAAGTAAATAATAGGCAGAAAGAGTAAAGTGTTTTCTGATATTTCCTCGAAACTCCTTTTCTATTACTTTCCTTGTAACGCTTTAAAAATTTTCAATTAATATAGCAAGCAAGTTGCGTTTTTTTTATTCTCCCCGAATGGATGTTAAAAACTCAAACTCTACCCCTGTGTGTGTACGTACTGTACATCTTGATGTCCGCGTCTAGGTAGGTACGTCGTGTAATTGAGTATGCTTGATGAAGTGAACGTTTTATATGTGAACAATAGTCAGTGGTGTAAGTTGTTGAAGAAGACTCATATCATTTTTAAGTACCTAATTTATATGTTTTTTTTTCCACTACTTATATGTAAAGATGGCTTTGTTTAGTCCCTCATAGCAAACTAACCAACGAATTTAATTCAAGAGTGTTGTTTTATGTACTGCTCATATTTCATTCACTCTTAGAAATGCATTTAAAATGTAAAACAATTTTATTATTATTATTATTATTATTATTATTATTATCATCATTATTATTATTAGACTATTATTATTATTATTATTGTTGTTGTTGTTATTATTATTATTATTATTATTATTATTATTATTATTATTATTATTAAACACTTTTACTAAACAGGTATTACTTAGAAGACAAAGTATTTCATTTACAGAAACAAAATTTTTAATAGTACTTATTACATGGATAATTTGTTATGAATATAAAACCAACGCAAGAAAGAGAAAAAGAAGTTACAGTGCAATGTCTTATCTGAGGTGATTTCTTAACAATGCAATCGAAACTTTCAATGCAAGTAAACAAACATTGGTATAGGTCTCGCAAGGTACGGATTACCGACGGAAGGAATGCGAATCAAACACTGCGATAAGGAAGAGCGGGCGAGAGGAAAGGTCACGAGATAACTTGTATGATATTAAAGAGTACAGTCGGTTATGTTATGTCTATTTAACGACGCTCGCAACTGCAGAGGTTATATCAGCGTCGCCGTATGTGCCGGAATTTTGTCCCGCAGCAGTTCTTTTACATACCAGTAAATCTACTGACATGAGCCTGTCGCATTTAAGCACACTTAAATGCCATCGACCTGGCCCGGGATCGAACCCGCAACCTTGGGCATAGAAGGCCAGCGCTATACCAACTCGCCAACCAGGTCGACAAGAGTACAGTCGGAAGAGAAATGACATCGATAGAATCAGTCTTGCGTTGTGATAGTTACATTCAGGGACGTCACTAGGGGGGGGTGCGAAAGGGTGCGTAAGCACCCCATAAAAATCGGAGCACCCCTTTCCGCACCCCAAAGGGCAATTTATTAACAAAATACTAGGCATAAGTTATTTTGAAGAACAAAAACAAACAAACAGTTTCTTGGATATGAAAAAACTACGTCCCTTAGTGTATCGTAATGGATGTGATGAGCAATAATAATAATAATAATAATAATAATAATAATAATAATCAGATGTATAGTATGCGCGCAAGTGCATGAAAGAACATTTTGGATTTTTTATGTACCACATTTTTACAGCTCGCACCCCATCCGCACCCCCCTTGCTCTGATCCTGGCGACGTCACTGGTTACATTACGACTTTAGTTTGTTCCATTGCATGTGAATACGTGTCTTGTATCGCACGGTATTATTATTTCATTCGTAAACATATGTTGCGCGTTTAATTAGCTTCGAATTTTTCTCTTGCTACGTTCCTTATTTTCACAGCGATGGCCTCATTTGTTCATCTTCTTGGAAGGGACAGTACTGTGCTCCAACCACGAGAAAGTCTCTGCCGGATGAGACGAAGGGGAGTAATGCTGTGAATGAATGTTGATGTCATAAGGTCACACACGTGGGTACTCATATCTCTATTGGCTCGCTGTCACAGCACAAACAATAACATTGATACACACATGCTTATACTACCCTAGTTACAAAATTAGGTCACTGTTACAGGAAATAACAAATGCAGGAGAGCGCATGGTTTTTAAACAGGCGTTATAACGATAATATTATATATCTACTTCGCTCCAATAGATTATTATTATTATTATTATTATTATTATTATTATTATTGGTTATTTTACGACGCTTTATCAACATCTAAGGTTATTTAGCGTCTGAATGAGATGGAGGGGATAATGCCGGTGAAATGAGTCCGGGGTCCAACACCTAAAGTTACCCAGCATTTGCTCATATTGGGGTTGAGGGAAAACCCCGGAAAAAACCTCAACCAGGTAACTTGCCCCGACCGGGAATCGAACCCGAGCCCGGGCCACCTGGTTTCGCAGCCAGACGCGCTGACCGTTACTCCACAGGTGTGGATGCTCCAATAGATGTCGCAATAGTAAGCACATTCCTTTCACGGTTGATCTCCTGGTTGGAGAACAGTACTTCCATTGGCTCGCATTTCTCCCCCCTCGGCGTGCCTACATACACTCGTCAAAACAGACAGCAACGCCATCATTGGTTTTCGGTAATCGTTTCTTGCTCGAGCTATAATTATAGATGATAGTAAATGAAAAGTCTTACAAAAATCAACAAACTGTTTCGGGATGGATCCTCTTGCTCTGACCATCAAGCCTATTTATCTGTTACCGTTAAAACCCGAAATCCGTCAAACCAGTAAATAATTGTCCCGTGAGGATAATTATCTTCCTACCAGATATACCTACTTGTTATGGTTATTGTAATGTTCCTACCTGAAGAAAATAACTTCATCAGTAAAGTGGACGACAGTCGTAAATTAGGGTCTATTTATGTATATTATACCGGTACCCTAATAGCCAAATCGCCCTAAAGAAGAGAGTATATTTTCTTTTAGATTGAACGGGCGTCATTTCTACTCACACAATAGTGCATTTCAAACTAGTTTGTGGTCTACACACACTTGATAAGCAACACTTGGCGCACTCTTTGTAGAATTATCTTCAAAATAACGAACATATTCATCGAATTCAGAAGTACGTAACGTTCGCCTAGTCCTGTGTTGTATCCTGTTGACTTCAACCTTGTTTTTTATAGTCTGTGAATAAAAGCAAAAGTATAAAGGCTTAGAATAGTCCTATTTGGATATATTCTGTTGGCGGCCTGGGTGGCGCAGTCGGTAGAGTGCTGGCCTTCTTTGCCGGAGGTTGCGGGTTTGATCCCGGCCCAGGTCGATGAAATTTAAGTGTGTTTAAACACTTCGATTTGCAAGTGAATTTCCGTCCGCAGCACCATAAGCTAAGTGCATGTCCGTCATTTCAGTCTACGTAAGGCGCGCATGGAACAAGGTGTTTGACCACATTTGGCAGAAAACCTCTATGAGTAATCTCTATTTTATTGGTCACGTGACAATTAGCAATTTCGATGAGTTTTCGAATGTACTGAAGGCATGACGTTGGTGCAAGTTTTGAGGTTAAATTATTGTATTAAAACAGTTCAATAAAGTAAGAAATTGTTGGTATAAACATTTCCAATTAATTAATTACTATACTTGCCATTTCAAGATTTGTCACATAATTTTAGGATTTCAATTAACGTTATGAATCGTTTTACTAAATTTATTATATATATATATATATATATATATATATATATTTTTTAATCTCGCCATCAACCGGTTTTAAACAAATCACAAATCGTGACTATAATTCCAACTTCAAAAGCGATGGAAAACATGCAGTCCTATTCCTCAACGAAACACTACTCATCGCAGATTTTACGCGCGTACAGTAGGCTAACTGATAGGTCATTGATTAGTAATCAATGTGTTCTGCTCAATGTGGCCTTTGTTGATTATTATTCAAACATTTTGAGTTACTGGTACCGTCATATTATACTGTCTTCACAACTGCAGTACAAAAAAAAAAAAAAAAAATAGGGTAGCAAAGTCAGCACCCCTCATTACACGGATGCCGTAAGAAGTTGTCTACAGTATCTCTGCGGCGTTTAATATAAAATTTACATCCCTAGCGACGTAATTACTACTTATAGAATCGTCCCATCCCCTACAGGCATTGGTGTGTAAATTCTACAACAGAAGGATTTACACAAATATATATATACTGTATATATATATATACATATATATATACATATATATATATATATATATATATATATATATATATATATAAACCAGGCCTGCAGAAAACGTAAGTAGGGAAATATGACGTCAGCCTCACTCCACTTCTATTGGGGATGATCGACTTCCGGGTAGAGTTGTTTACATGCTCTGCCCGTACAAGGTCCATCAGTGGCGGCACTGTAATTTTCAAAAAGAATTGTAATAAATTAAGTTTATTTATAATGCGTTATCTCGTTTCAAGGTTTACAATTATGCTAGATTTATTGTCGGTAGTTTCTTTGAGATTTCTTTGCACCTAACTTGCTTTAGATTTTCGAAAACTTTCCTCCTATCATCACCTACGGAAACATAAATTTATAGCATTTAAGTAATGAACTTTGAAAGTCACTATTAATTTAAATTCAAAATGAACACAACGAGTGACGTCCTTAATTTAACAGTATATAAATAAATAATCAATATATAGTTCGTAATAATGAATTTACCTGAAAGTTTGTGCATTCCATAATTCTTAATACGGGCTGTGTTGAATTGTGGCTTAATACTGAAAGGACGAGTAGAAATAAATTGGATGGGACACAGTAAACAAGCAATTCTTTCTTCTTCAGCAACAAAATAATCATATTCCCATTTTATTTGGAAGTAGTATTTCTTCACGGGTTAAGATTTTGCCATGTTCCAGTTCTCTTTAAACTGCAGTACGCGTATTTGTGTGTGTGTGTGTGTGTGCGTGCGTGCGCGCGTGCTACAATGTTGAATGACAGCATTGACATCCGGTCATATAGCTAGCGCTCACTTATCAGTGTACAATTTATTTATCGTCCTATTACTAGTAAAACCAGTTAAGACCAGTAATGCAAGTTTTGTAAAAACAGGAATTAAAACTTTATTAATGCACGAAAAATCATAGTAAATTCTTCAAATAAAGTAATTGATTTGTTGCCTGCATGCAATATTTCGGACGTGGAATACAGAGCACGGAAAGACAAGTCGGGGACTGTACTTAAATTATTTTACATAAAAAGTTGACTTAATCGTCTTTACTAGCAATAGGACGATCTATGGCATACATAGGTAGACTTTCTTACATTATATGCACACATACATTTTAAAATTCATTTTACATTTCTTTTAACTTATTTATTTCCCTCATTCGTTTTTCTCTTGCTTTCTAAAGGTATGTCCCTAAGGATTTTATTATCTGTTCATTTGTAATTCTTGATAGCGTGTTGTATACCTGCCGCCGTGAGAATAAATGTTTAATAGACGAGCGTAACTAGACATTCCCATACCATAAAATATCAGTTTCTTCCTCAATTTATGTGTCGCTCTTTGTAATCCATTTTCAGACACTACTTATAATTATGGGTATTAATTAATAATATGTAAACAATAGAATTCATTGAATAATTTCAAGGAAAAATTGTTCCGGAGCCGGGTATCGATCCCGGGACCCTTCGCTTAGCGCGCGAACGCTCTACCGACTGAGCTACCCCAGGAACTATACACGACACCGTCACAATTTTTCTTTTTGTATCCACACAACTCAAGTCACACAGTATTGTGTGCACTCATAGTTGAGTTCTGGCGTCTTGTCAGCTCATTTGAGTCGTGTGGATACAAAAGGAAAAATTGTGACAATGTCGTGTATAGTTCCTGGGGTAGCTCAGTCGGTAGAGAGTTCGCGCGCTAAGCGAAGAGTCCCGGGATCGATACCCGGCTCCGGAACAATTTTTCCTTGAAATTATTTAAACCTGGTTTACAGGGAGCTACTACCTGAAAGCCAGATTTGTATAATACATTTGTTACTGGAGGTACGTTAACAGAAAGCCACATATTAAGTCACACAGTATTGTGTGCACTCATAGTTGAGTTCTGGCGTCTTGTCAACTCATTGAGTTGTGTGGATACAAAAGGAAAAATTGTGACGGTGTCGTGTATAGTTCCTGGGGTAGCTCAGTCGGTAGAGCGTTCGCGCGCTAAGCGAAGGGTCCCGGGATCGATACCCGGCTCCGGAACAATTTTTCCTTGAAATTATTCAAACCTGCTTTACAGGGAGCTACTACCTGAAAGCCAGATTTGTATAATAGAATTCATTCATTCATTCATTCATACTTCTCTGCCCAATAGCAGTTTCTTCACTGCAAACCCAGTATTCTCCAATCTTCTCTCCTTTCCGTCTTCCTCTTACAAGCAAACATTCTTATAAAGGCAGACAAAAAAAAAGTTATTTCCTCCCACCATGTTAATAATGTCAAAACAAGTGCTTGTACAAATTTTGGCCAATCTTGTGCAATTACGAGGGCCGTAAAAATAAGTTTCCCTGGGGTCGTTTACAGAAAGAAAACACAATTTAATGGAAACATTTATTGGAACAACTGTTGAGCTATTTTTCAACATAGGCTACTCCTCAGTGAAACTGAGATATCTGTCATACCACCATAGGATCGGGAGAGACGGTTCCGGTGAGGAATATGTTGAAAAATAGCTCAACAAATGCTGTATCTGTTCCAATAAATCTTTCTATAAAATTGTGTTTTCTTTCTGTAATCTGCCGCAGGGAAACTTATTTTACGGCCCTCGTAATTGCTCTCGAGTGGCCAAAATTTGTACAAGCACTTCTTTTGACTTTATTAACATGGTAGAAGAAAAAAATAACTTTTTTATCTTTCCTCGTCAGAATGATTGCTTGTTAGTCTCCGCATATGATCCATATATCTTAATGTTCTCTATCATCTTATATCTTCTTCTGCCCCGAACTTTGCTCCCGTTCATAAATCCCTCCAGTGCAGTTTCTTTTCAGCGAGTAATCCAGCCATTTTCTTTTTTCTCTTCCTGATCAGTTTCAGCATTATTCTTTCTTCACCCACTCTTTCTAGCACAACTTCATTTCTTATTCTGTCTGTCCATATCACACACTCCATTCTTCTCCATATCCACATTTCAAACCTTCTAGTCGTTTCTCTTCACTTTGTCGTAACGTAACGTTTACGTTTCTGTCTCATACTGTACAAGGTCACACTCTACACGAAATACTTCACTAGTTTCTTCCTTAGTACAAACACACAAATAAAGGAGTGCATTATTCTGTGTTATATATTTTTCACACCAAAATAAAAATGAAGTCATACTTATGGTTATCGTTCATACTTACTGTATGAATTCTTTAAGATTGTTTGAACCAAAATGCAACACTGCTACAGTATTTAATCATAGTAGTAATTTAGGCCCAAGAATATATAACAAACTTATATTTAAATATCCTAATCTTGTCAATTCTAATAGTTCTAATATTAAATTTAAAAAGTTATAAAAAATTGAAAAATTGTAAATTTAAATTTATAATATATTCTTATTGCGTAGTAGACATAAGACAAATTGTCTTATATACTTCTTAATTTTCAATTCAGGACTCCGCCCCTGACCACGAGTTCTACTCTTTCAGGGGCGAGCTAAAGTTTTTCTGTTTATATTGTATGTTACAATTATTAGCAAAATAAATAAAATAAAAAATAAAAAATAAAAAATAAAATAAAAATAGGGTGTAAACGATATAAACTGTCAAAAAATACTGGTGGTAGAGCATAAATAAGTGAAGAAAAAAAGTCAAATGTTTTTTCTGTTACTGTCCCAGTTTTCCAACAAAAAATATGTTTTATCAGTAACGTTTTTGGAAAAGAGAATAGACTGTCATTATTTAGGATACTTTACCTGTTATGTACGCTGAAGCAGTCGTTTGTTATTCGTTGTGTATTGGTATGTGTTGGGTGCAGGGTCATTGGCAACAACATTTACGTTGTCGAAATGTAAACAAATAACTAACCTATTATTGCGATGTACCGAAAGTACATATGATATTTCCGTGCAGAAATTCTGCATTATCATAAGATGAAGGATCGGTGGAGCGGAGAACAATTCTCTCCGGCACCGGGATTGGACATTGTACCACTGTCACACATCTGTGACACAGTGCATGAGGGTTGGCCACTAAAGGGAAACTAAGAGGTGGAGCTTAAACTGAGAGGATTCAATCCGGCATCGTGTGGCTTGGTGGATAGAGCGTCAGTACGTAGAGCTAAAAACCCGGGTTCGAATCCCGGTGCTGGAGAGAATTTTTCTCCGCTCCACCGATCCTTCATCAATTAATTAACCTACTATCAATCTTAAAAACATTGTATTTTACTTACTTATGGCTTTTAAGGAACCCGCAGGTTCATTGCCGCCCTCACATAAGCCCGCCATCGGTCCCTAACCTGAGCAAGATTAATCCAGTCTCTATCATCATATCCCACCTCCCTCAAATCCATTTTAATATTATCTTCCCATCTACGTATCGGTCTCCCCAAAGGTCTTTTTCCCTTCGGCCTCCCAACTAACATTCTATATGCATTTCTGGATTCGTCCATACGTGCTACATGCTCTGCCCATCTCAAACGTCTGGATTTAATGTTCCTTATTATGTCAGATGAAGAAGAAAATGCGGGCAGTTTTGCGTTGTGCAACTTTCTCCATTTTCCTGTAACTTCATCCCTCTTATCCCCAAATATTTTCAAACGCCCTTAATCTGTGTTTCTCTCTCAAAGTGAGAGTCCAAGTTTCACAACCATAAGGAACGACCGGTAATGTAACTGTTTTATAAATTCTAACTTTCAGATTTTTTGACACCAGACTAGATGACAGAAGCTTCTCAACCGAATAATAACAGGTATTTCCCATATTTATTCTGCGTTTAATTTCCTCCCGAGTGTCATTTATATTTGTTCCTGTTGCTCCAAGATATTTGAATTTTTCCAACTCTTTGAAGATAAATCTCCAATTTTTATATTTTCATTCCGTACAATATTCTGGTCACGAGACATAATCATATACTTTTTCTTTTCAGAATTTACTTCCAAACCTATCGCTTTACTTGCTTCAAGGAAAATTTCCGTGTTTTCTCTAATCGTTTGTGGATTTTCTCCTAATATATTCACGTCATCCGCATAGACAAGAAGCTGATGTAACCCGTTTAATTCCAAACACTCTCTGTTATCCTGAACTTTCCTAATGATATATTCTAGAGCAGGTATGCTCATTCTCTGACTCCCGATTACGTTCTGTAATCACAACCTTCGAATGTAGCGCGTGCTGTTCCCCGTTCGAAGCTCGACGGATGGCTGCAGAAGGCAGTTCAAGTACTTAGTAAACGCACGAACAGTGCGGGACAATGGCACAGTCAAAACCTTCTGTAAGCAAACGATCAGGGCAGGGCATGGTTGCGCCCCACGGATAGGTAAGATGCAGCAGATAAAAAAGGGTCCCTGTTTTGTGGGCATAGTTGCGCCCCGTTCCTATCAGGTAGAGAAAAGGGCATGGCATAGTTGCGCCCCGATGAAATAGGTAGAGAAAAAGACCTTACGGGAACTTGAACCTCGTAATCAACCAATCTTATTGATTTCTTATTCGATTTAATAGTTTATTCATTATCGATACCGTTAAATGAAGTTGACAGTACTTTATTAACTGTTTTTCTACTGTTTATGCCGTGATTATCGTTAGCCTACCGTAAAAATGAACACCATGAAGTTGGCAGTACTTTATTAATTGACATATTCAAATGATGAGTCGTTGGAATATGGGACCTTAGCAATCTTGACATTTTTATTTGTGATTTCCACACCAGCTGTGGCGTATAGTGAGGTTAATTTAAAATGAATGTTATGTTTGGTGAAATGGGTGGAGTTAATTCACAATGGTTTTAAGTTTAGATTTACAAAACTCTGTAACGTATTTTATCGCAATCAGTTACGTGTCTACTATACCCTCTCCATTATGCTACCTGATTTCAATGCAGCTACCACTATAATATTTTTAAGTAATTTATATATTTTATGACAATCACTTTCGTGTGCACTATGCCCATAGGGCGCAACTATGCCACGTCCATTCTGCTACCTGATTTCTTCGGGGCGCAACTATGCCATGTCCCTTCTGCTACCTGACTTCTTCGGGGCGCAACTATGCCATGCCTAGGCCTCCCAATTGATCGCGGGGCGCAACTATGCCATACCCAACGATCATTCCGTACAGTGTGGGAGGAAGACTATTTTTGTTGTACGTTCGGTGAAAACTGAAAGTGATTACTATATTGTAAGGTACTGTCAGGAATACTACTGAGCAACATAAAACTACATTATAGGCTCTGCTACCAGAACATGCCGAAGTGACAGAGAAGCTGTTTTTTGTAATATAGCCTATTTTCATATACCAACGTTATTATTATTATTATTATTATTAGAACTATTATTATTATTATTATTATTATTATTATTATTATTATTATTATTGTTGTTGTTATTGTGGTGATTTTATTCTAGCAGAAATAGATATTTTGATAAAATAATTTTTCAGGGGTGCAACGTGCACTACAGTTCCAAGAATTGAAAGCACTTCATGAAAGGCCAAACATTGAAGAGAGTCGAACAATTCAGAGTCTATGTTTTGGAGCAAGTTAGCCTATGTAGTATGTTGGGAATTAGCTAAGGCACTAAAACCTTCACGGATGGTGAACTTGTAAAGAGATGTATGGTGCCTGAACAAAATATAGTTAATTATGTCTCTGTACTGCAACAGTTCAAATGTGAATTCACAGAACATAGATTTAGTGATTTTAGACGTATGGAGAGTGATATTAGTATTTTGTTAATCTTTTCATAAATTTATTACTATCCGTGAGAGTGCAGTTCCAGGACGAGTTAATTGATTTACTAAGTAACGTAGAATTCAGAACTAAATGCAGAGAATATGACTTGACAAGCATAGAATTATTTAAAAAATGAACAAAACTAAATATTACAAGATGAGCTTATTCGTTGCCACTGTGTTAGCTACCTTCGCCTCGACATATGTGTGCGAACAATTATTTTCGAGAATAAAGGTTAATAAATCCAAACATAGGTCCCGATTGACAGATGAGCATCTTTAGCGCATTGCAGTAAATTCGTTGGAAATAGATTCCCGATTACTTGCAGAAAAGAATGCGGATGTTGAATAGACCGCAAAGTAGACTATATGGTGGAATATGAAAATGATATTATCTATGATATTATTATATCATAACTATATTAAATATAATAAATAATGTAATAACTGAATATTGCAGTGTATACTCTTTCCTTTTTCAAATTTAGTTTATTATCCGTATTTGTAAGAGTGTAAGAACTATGCCACGGGAGGTGCTGCAATGTACAGTGCAATGTAGTTGCGGAGCCCAGTCCGTACACTGCGTGTGTTATGCAGTGCAGCATCATCCGTGTAATCGGGGCTTTTACAATTTTGAGCATACCTGTTCTAGAGCGAAGTTAAAAAGTAAAGGTAATAGTGCATCTCCTTGCTTTAGCCCACAGTCTTTGTTGTGGTCATGTCATGTCATTCCGAGGCTTATTGTGTGGTTGTGTAAAAAGTTTTTTTTTTTTTTTTTTTTACGGTGATGGGTTGTTAGTCCTTCGCCCAACTCCACGACTGCTCATTCAATATATTCGCAGCTATCCTTCATATCTAGAGGTCGTCTCCTCTATCCGCAACCTGAGGACGCGCCATTCCGTGGTGATAGGGACACACAATACTTGCTATTTTACAAATTAAAAATATAATTATACGAAATAATTATATTTCACTAGATATTTTGTTCAGTAGATCGATATGTATAGCTCGCGCAAAAGATCTGATAGTCTGGCTGACGTCACAGGGGAGAAGCGGGGGGGGGGGAGCAGAGTGCAAACAATAAAAACGCTCTATGTACTAACTGAAAACATTAACCTCTTACCTTGAGCTGCAAGTCGGAGTCTTCAAACTTTGCTATCCCTTCCATTTCATCGCATCGTCATAGCTGAAATCATCATCGCTAATACTACCGAGATTTATGATAATTGGGTCTATGACGTCATCAAACAGTACTTCCCGGTCCATATTGTTCTATTTTTTTTTTTTTTTCCCCCACAAAGAGGACGCCAATTGAGTTCAGACATACTGTTAAATTTCTGCTCACATAGTTCTCTTACTGAATTTAATTTACAATCTATGTTTCTGGAAGTAACCCATCCCTTCACTATCGACCAAATGTTCTCGATAGGGCTTAATTCGAAGTGATGAGGGGGAAGTCTAAGTGGCATATGCCCGGAGAATTTCCGTAACAATAGGTCTAATTGCAACTTAAAACCACTTAAACTAACTGTATGTACAAAATTGAAATGTTACATATACACACACGCACTCTAACTCTATATACACGATTTTTATGGTACATTGTTACATACACTTAAAGATGCTACAACTGAATACTCCCGTAATATAATATAGGGAGCTTATAGCGAGCAAGCGACTGACAAAGAGAGAAATGTTTTGCAAGTGGAATATATGCCTGACAAGATACCGTTATCTACCGTTTAAATCTCAATGGTCTCGAAGCTTTCAGATCTTTCGCGCGAGCTGTATACCTATGTAATTTTGACAGTTTATATCGTTTACACCCTGTCTACTGTTAGCCTACAAATTATTTTTTTAGGATAATTCGAGTAATAAAGCATGTGATATGTTTTTTTTACAGATAGTTGGCTGTGTAATATTCCTTCCAGATATGTTCTGGCCGCTCTTGGATTCGCCGGCTGTGCTGTGCAATTCACATTGAACGTATGTTTGTCAGTGGCGATTGTTGCTATGGTGAAACCTGTAGAATCATCGTCACAAGACAGAATCATATTGAAGACAAATGGAAATATTACATTCACAGAAAACCTTGATGAAGATGTAACAGTTTGTCCGAGTCCGCACATAAATGAAAATTTAACATACAGCACCAGTGCATACAATCAGGTTTGGTTAACATATTTTCCTAATACCGTATGTATTTTTATTGCAATTCAAACACTCCATCGCAAATAGTGAGCGGTGCACGGAATATTGTACAGCGACAATATAATTTGACAGTCTAACAAGCCACATGATAAGCAAAATAAACAAAGATTAAGCACCAGTATCACATCTCTTAACTTACTTAGTGGGAACAAAAATTGATTATTAATTTAATTGCAAATTAAACTATTTCATATAATGCAACAGTAAAAATAAGATTAGCTATGGAATTAGATATTCCGACACATCATTATTATCGTAGCAGGCTTAAAGTGTACCATTAATCTCTTCTCTTTATTGAATTTACTGCAGACTGGCTGTTGATATGTAAACATAAAATAGAAGATTCCTTTAAATAACTCTTAACTCTGCCAGTTAAAATAAACCATTATTATTATTATTATTATTATTATTATTATTATTATTATTATTATTACTATATTCTAAGTTGTCGACCTGGTTGGCAAGTTGGTATAGCGCTGGCCTTCTATGCCCAAGGTTGCGGGTTCGATCCCGGGCCAGGTCGATGGCATTTAAGTGTGCTTAAATGCGACAGGCTCATGTCAGTAGATTTACTGGCATGTAAAAGAACTCCTGCGGGACAAAATTCCGGCACATCCGGCGACGCTGATATAACCTCTGCAGTTGCGAGCGTCGTTAAATAAAACATAACATTTATTCTAAGTTCATGCTAATGAGTGCAAGTTAGTAATATATTTATGTATTAAATACAATGGCTGTAATTTCAAAGTATGTATACTATGTGTGTGCTTGCGTGCGTGTGCGTGCGTGCGTGTATGTGTATACAGAATGTTTCTTAAAATATATATCTGGTTGTAGAGAGATTGTAGACAAGCAATTTGAGGTAAGGAACCCAGGGTCTCCGACGAAAAAATACCTAAGTTATCAGTTGTTTATCTTCAATGCTGCAATTGAAAAAAAATTACTGGAAATCGACTATTCAGAAGCCCCTAAATTGTGCTTTATCAGTCGTTTCCTGTATTATTTATACTGGAACTGTTTAATCCTAATATTACTTTACTGGAACTGTGTTCCGGTCCAACTACAGCACTGTCTATCTTCGATACTCATTGTCCGATAATAAATGAAATAGGAGTATGCTATGGGATGGTTTCGAACTTTATTAGGAATTGGATGAAGCCCAACTGTTAAGAACTAACGAATTTTATTTTCAAAACGTAGCTTTTACAGAATATGTAAAATTGCTGGCAAATAATTAGATAGTACTCCACTGCACTGCTGTTTATTTCACCCTCATTCATTTTTGTTATTACACTATTTTAGAAGAGCATTATTGACAAGAGGCTGTGTTGTAACGGATAATGCGTCAGAGTAAAAATGTGGTGATAAATTCAAATTATCCAACATAAGATTAATTTATATAGCCTACATTAATTGAATTTGTGGACGTTAATCCGAACTATGAGAAATGTTATCTTGGCTTCAAAGAAATACGTCATTAAGTTCATTAAGAACAGCAGAACTAAAAAGCGCAGGCAACAATTAACACTTTCTTTAAATCACAGTCTGAAAATTCCAAACCTTGTACTTCCTGTGCAGTAATTAACTTGGATTAAAGAACTCAAACTGATTATTTGAATCGATGTTTTGTGTTCCTATGTCAGTAAAATACTCCTAGAATTATTAAACACTATATTACTGGGATATGCTAAACAACTATAAAATGTTCTTATTTTTCAATTGTCGAAACAATCCGGTTCCAATAAATTCTCTATAACTCGGACTTACATTCATTCAGATTGGATTTGCTGTCCAATTAACCCGAATTAGTAAGGTTCTATTGTACGTATGTGTGTATATGCGTGCGTATGTATGTATGTATGTATGTATGTATGTATGTATTCATACTGTTCTGCCCAAGGTCTTTCACTACAAACCCGTATTCTCCAGTCTTTCCTATTTTCTGCCGTCCTCTTTGTCTCCTCATATGATCCATATATCTTGATGTCGTCTATCATCTGATACCTTCTTCTGCCCCGAACTCTTCTCTCATTCACCATTCCTTTCAGTGCATCCTTCAGTAAGTAGTTTCTTCTCAATCAGTGACCCAGCCAATTCCTTTCCCTCTTTCTGGTCAGTTTCAGCATCATTCTTTCTTCATCCACTCTTTCCAACACAGTTTCGTTTCTTACTCTCCATATCCTCATTTCAAATGCTTCTAGTCACTCCTCTTCAATTCGTCGTAATGTCCATGTTTCTGCACCATACACTGCTACACTCCACACAAAGCACTTCACTGGTCTCTTCCTTAGTTCTTTCTCCAGAGGTCTGCAGAAGATGCTCCTTTTTCCTTTGCCATTGCTTTTCTCCTTTTGAATTCTTGGCAGCAACTTATGTTACTGCTTATAGTACACCCCAAGTTTTTAAGCTGTCCACTTGTTCTACTGCCTCATTTAAAATTCACAAGTTTACCTTCTTACTTTTCTTTCGATAACCATGGTCTTCGTCTTGTTTGCATATATCTTCATTCCATACTGCTCACAGCTGACGTTTAGCTCCAGTAGAATATCCCTTAGTATCATCTCCTCTTCTGCTAACAATGCCATATCATCAGCAAATCTTACACACTTTATTATTCTTCCTCCTACTATCACTCTTCCATGTTCTGAAAACAGTTCTTCACTAAATACTCCAAGTAGATGTTGAACAGGGTAGGTGATAAAGGGCATCCTTGTCGTACTCCTCTCCCTATTTCACTTCCTTCTGACATTTTTCTTCTCCTATCCTGACTTTGACTCCTTGTTTCATATAAAGGTTACTGAACAGCCTTCTCTCTTTCCAATACACGCCAATTTTCTTTAGGATCTCCATCAGTTTATTCCAATTCACTCTGTGAAACGCCGTTTCTAGATCCACAAATACTACATACTCGTACACTTCTTTATTCTTCTCTAGATATCTTTTACCGATTGTTTGTAGGACTCCAATTGCATCTCTCGTACCTTTTCCCTTCCTGAAGCCAAACTGCTCTTCTTCCAACTGTTCTTTCATCTTAGAATATAAACGTTGATTCAGTATTCGCAGAAGGATCTTCGCCAAGTGTGATATCAGGCTGATAGTCCTGAATTCATTATATTTCTTGGCATTATTTTTCTTCGGTATTGGAAGCAACACTGTCTCCGTAAACCTTCAGGCCATTCGCCTTTCTCATATATTTCGTTGCATAATGATAGAATTTTCTTCTTGTCTTCACCCAAGCATTTCACTAACTCAATGGAGATTCCATTAACTTGTGTTGCTTTCCCATTCTTCTTCATTTCCCTAACTGCTAGTTCAACTTCTGTTCTTAAAATAGAAACAAATTTCATAAATAAAAATATAATCCATTATCACTTAGAGATGTAAAAAACTGGTAATTCTGTGTATGTGTGTGTGTGTCTCTGTGTGCGTGCGTGCGTTCGTGTGTGCGCGCGCGTGCGCACGTAATTTTAATTTATAGCATGGACAAATAACATAGATTTATAGTTTTTGTATATACATATGAGAAAATGAAGATTGTTTAAATTAGGTTACAGTCTTCTTTCTTCCACAGACAGGAGAATTTTCTTGGGATGAAGAGACGCAAGGTCATGTTCTGTCAGCTTACTACTATGGATACGTAATTACACAGCTCATTGGTGGAAGACTAAGTGAAATATTTGGTGGCAAGATGGTGTACGGTCCAGGCATAGCTTTCTCTGGAATCTTGTGCTTGTTTACCCCTGTTGCTGCACGAGCTAACTTCTATGCCTTTATTATTGTCCGTGTCCTGACAGGGGCTGCATCGGTATGTACATAAATAATATTTGTTAAATGTTTTTATCCTCTGTATAGTTTCAAGGTACACACAATGTAGGTCGACCGTGTGGCCGCGACTAGCATGAAGGCCAAGTAACACAAGGCAAACTGTCTTCCGCATGCTCGGCAGTTCAGTTCAGTGTCTCTGTAGGAGTGATTATGTTGACGTTAGATAGACAGTTATTCTTCTGATTGTGTTATTGAAGTGTTTGGAATTAGATTTAAGAGTGGTCTTTTGCTGCTGTTGCTATGTGGAACGCAAATCGTCTTTTTATCTTTCTGCAGTCACTCTTTTTCAGATAAGTCTCTACCATGAAAATCCTTTGCTCTAATGTAAGTTTCTGTGATGCCATGTGAGCAAGCTAATCTAAACACTTCACTAACACAATCGGAAGAATAACACGCAATTTAACGTTAACGCAACTACTCCTACAGAGAGACTGAATTGGACTGCTGAGTGTGTGGAAGACTGTTTGCTACTTGTTGCATTGCCTTCATGCCGATCATGTGGCTCCTGGTCGACCTACATTATATAAGTGTACACTCTGTATTGTATTGTTTTATATTTATTAACATTCCATGGTATTTATGCATTGATTCATAGCTAGAATTTGGAACAAGTCAAAAAATTTAATACTACAGTACTATAAAGCCTTAATTTATAATCACAGTCTAGTTGAAATATATACAGAAGAGGTTTACAATATAGTCTACTAGTACAACACAAAGTTTTAGTATCAATTTCATGAAGCTTTGTTGAATACCGGTATCATGAATTCATCTACAGAATAGAAGGTGTGAGAAATTAGGTACTTCTTTAATTTGGCCCTAAATAATCTTATGTTTTGAGTTTCATTTTTTATATCCATAGGGAGGCTATTAAAAATTTTTACTGCCATATAACACACTCCTTTTTGAAAGCACGATAGACTTGCCGATGGGGAATGAAAGTAATTTTTTGACGCGTATTTATGCTATGAACTGTTGAATTAGTTGCAAAGTTTTCACGATTACATATGAGGAAGTTATTAATGAAAAAATATACTGACAAGCCATGGGCATTATTTGCAGTTTTTTTTTAAATAGTCCTACATGATTCCCTAGATTTGGCACCTACTATTATTCTAATTACTCTTTTTTGTAGTAGGAATATACTGTTACTATCTGCGGAATTTCTCCAGAATATTATTCCAAAACTCATTACCGAGTGGAAGTATGCAAAATATATTACTATCTTTTGCACAGATCTAATAGCAAAACATGCTGAATTTAGTTTGGAGGTACCAGTACCTAATTTCTTTAATATGACTTTTCCAATTTAACACATTATCGATTTTTAAGCCAATAAATTTAGCAGTTGTTTAAATTAGGGATCTATTGTTAATTATTGCGCTTGTAATTTGCGAGGTTGAATTTGGACAGGATTTAAATTGAATTATGTTAGTTTTGTTACAATTAATACCGGTATTAATTTATTAACTGAGAACCAGTCACATATTTTGAGGAGAATTTCCTCTGTTGAAGATTGGAATGTGTTGGAATTATTGGCTGTAATTACTATACTTGTATTATCTGCAAATAATATGGGATGACCTACATCTATATTTGTAGTGTTGATGAAGCATTCGGATATAAATCTGAAAACCTGTGCTCTTCGTCATTTGGTACATATTATATAGATGCTGAAAAAAGTAATTAAAAACAAGGATGAAAGATAGAGGATGAAAATTTTCCAAGAAAAAAGCAACAACGATTAAGTAAACAACAGTCAAGTATCAGTACAATATTAGGCTACTGTGGCAACAGCTATCAGTAAATGACATACAGATGATAATGTAAAATATATTTTCAGGGTGTCGCTATTCCTGCTCTACATGCAATGTTTGCAAACTGGTTCCCACCTTCCGAGAGGGCAAAAATATCTGGAGTAATATTTTCAGGTATGTAAACATGAATACGTTCAAGTATGTTATTATATAGGCCTATCCATTTAAAATGCGGTGAGATTTTGCTCATAGAGTCAGAGCAAATAATAATAAATTACTGTAAGGGCTCTGTCTTTGGACAAAAAGAAATTGAAACTTCGTACGTAATGCTTATTTCATAATAGCCATCGGCATAGCTCAGGTGGTAGTGCGTTTGCTTGCTGATCCGCAGTTGCACTCAGGCGTGGGTTTCATTCCTGCTTGGGCTGATTACTTGGTTGAGTTTTTTCCGAGGTTTTCCCCAACCATAAGGAGAATGTCAGGTGAATCTTTGGTCTCATCTCACCAAATGCCATCTCGCTAAATAACTGAGTAGTAGCTACAATGTGGTTAAATAACCAAGCAAAGAATTCGTAATAAGTAAGGATTTAAATTTGCTAAAATTTAGTTTTTTGTTATCAGTACTAATTTTTATTTTGGATTTTCTTAATTTTTATATCACAGTCAGTGTCAATTTTAATTGTAATTAATATAATTTCATATCATGCTCTGTATTTATTCACACTTTCAAGATAAATCAATTTTATGTGATTGTCATACACATTCCAGATGATGAGATATTCATATTCACATTCATATTCGTATTCATATTCATTTATTGCATCTTTCTGATTGCATACGTGATATATACGTCACATGTCAAATGTATCACATTATTACTAGATAAAACATATAAAAACTAAAATACAGCATAGTACATTAACTAAAATACAACATACAAAATTTCAAAATTATCATGTTTGCTACTAGATCTGAAGATTGTGGGTTGGAACCTGCCCCAGATGGTAGATTTATTTTTTGGAAGTACAGTAAATCGTTCTGAATTGTAGATTTATATCAGGGAAAATAACACTGTCTCTGTAAGAAAATAATTCAGATAAAATTGAACAGCTGTCTGTTTCTCGCCCATGTCAAGACTGAACACACTATCATCCAATGATTGGAAGTAATAAATTTCATATTTTGAAAGCCCATAGTTCGGAACTGAAATTTGGCACTATAAATCTAATAGAATTATGAATGTCATCATGGACTGTATCTAAAGGCAATGAAAAACAACCATTCATATTTTTATTTTGATGATGGAAACTAAGAATTATGTCATAAGAGTATTGCATTAATTACTGAGTTTCATTCACCAGAATGTTTTATAATTTTTATAATATTTCCAATCAGCAGGAATATTCTTAAATTTCCAGAACCGTGAACTAGACAGATTTCAGAACTAATAGAGTTATTCTGGTAGTAATACAAATAGCGAGATTTATAAAGTAATAATTTTGTTTCACAATGCTAAAAATAGCTATGCATTTTTACTTACAACTACTCGTACTGAGTCTGGTAGAACAAAAATGTGTATAACACTTGATCACATGCATATGTGACATGTGATCAGGGATATAACTTAAATTAAGTCACAGACATATCTCAGACAGTAGTGCGTTTGCCTGTTGATCTGAGGCTGTGCTCGGGGTGAGTTCCATTCCTGCTTGGGCTGATTACCTGGTTTGGTTTTTTCGAAGGTTTTTCCCAACTGTAAGGTAAATATCAGGTAATCTATGGCGTATCCTCGGCCGCATCTCTGCAATATCTACCATCTCACTGTCACCAATTTCATTGACATTAAATAACTACTGGTACTACGGTAATTGTTACAATGTTATTAAATAACCGAATACTAAAAAACTTAAATTAACTACCTAACTAAATTGTATTAACCTCTTCCCTTACTATTTATTTTACGAGTTTTGTGAAAAAAAGTGTCATATATTTTTATTTTCGTAAAGAGGTCATTTAATATTGTAGAATCACTGCACATCATTAATTTTCTTACATACTTAAAAAATCACTATGAAGTAGACAATGGGACTCAAACGAGTTAACTCGGGTTAATAAATTTTGATACATGTTAGCAACCCGAGTTAACTCGGGATAATAAGGGAAGTGGTTAAAACATTTCTCAAGAAAAGCGTATGTTGACAAATTTACACGCAACATCTTTTATTTGTTGAATTAAAGTTACCGGTATCCATTTAAATTTTTTGGAACATAATATGTAACACAGAGTTCCTCAGAATATTATGTAAGTTTCTTTCTTTCTTTCTTTCTTTCTAAACGTTGTATAGGAATCAGTTTCAATGCAATTACTACACATACACAATGTGAATAACATTACAAACAATTATTAACATGTCACTCTTTCAGTAGGAATACATCAGTAATTAATTAATAAACATTAACCTCTTCCCTTACTATATATTTTACCAGTTTTGTGAAAAAAAGTGTCGTATTTTTTATTTTCGTAAAGAGGTCATTTAATATTGCAGAATCATTGTACATCACTAATTTTCTTACATACTTAAAAAATCACTATGAAATAGACAATGGGACTCAAACGAGTTAACTCGGGTTAATAAATTTTGACACATGTTAGCAACCCGAGTTAACTCGGGATAATAAGGGAAGTGGTTAAACAGAATTTAAAAAAAAATTGAAATAATTAATTTTTGCTTTCTTCTTTCTTTCTTTCTTTCTTTCTTACTTACTTTCTTTCCTTCTTTCTACTTAATAATTCATTTTCTTTTCTAAAAATTTTATTTTTGTGTAAAAAAATTATTTAAAAGTTCGTTTTTTCTTCGTGAAACTTCGCAGAATCAGCCTGAAAAACTGTCTACAAGGACATTTACGATTATCCTACTCCCTCCACTTTTTTCAGTGTTAAACTCATAAAGGTGACATTAGAGGAACTAAATCTAAACAAATCGTCGCAAAAACCAAAAACTTAATCAGAAATGTAATTTTCCTTTCCCAGTTTTTCGAAAATTACTTGTGTATTTTTCTTAAAAATAACCTTTAAATAACTTCTTTAGACAAATCCCTTTCAAGCAACAGCCGCTGTTCACAGATGGTGTAGTGATGATCAGATTTTTTGTCTATTATAAATGGAATCAGAGCAACAGGGGAAATCGAAGTAATAGGAGAAAAATTGTTTTACAGCCACTTTTCTGCCAAAAAAATCTCATAGGATTTAATCTGTATAATATTTATTAACTGACTGACCTACAAGAGTGTCAGATACATAAAATATATATTTTACAAAAACATTTAAATGACAATATTTTCTAACAGTTTTGTATTTGAACAGCAACGAATGTCGGCAGTCTGTTGTCAACGTGTCTGTCTGGAATGATTGTGGAATATGGTGGCTGGCCATTGGTGTTTTATTTCTTTGGATCAGTTACTGTAATGTGGTTTATACCCTGGATGCTGCTTGTTTACAATTCGCCATATCATCATCCCAGAATTTCACAGGAAGAGAAGAATTACATCGTTTCAGAATTGAAAGCATCAACTGATGAGGTTTGTGTTAAAATATTATTGGAAGAAAATAAGAGAACTTAACAATAGAAAGAGGATAAAAGTGTTAATTCATATTTATACCATTCAGCCTTTACTAGATAAGATAGTTATTAACCTTAGGAATTACAATGAATTCATGGCATCATCAGAATAAATAATAATGATATACCGGTATGTTATTATAACAAAACATGGTATTTCAACTTAAATCCTCAAACAGATATATAGTAAATCTACAAATACTATTACAATGAAGTCTCTAGACATGATAAAATTTGGTGTCAGCTTGTAGAATTGCTGTCAGATGATATAATGTAGTCATCTCTCCCCAGGCTTTTCCGAACAACAAGCTGTTTGCACTGTTGCAATGTTTACTATGTTTCTTCTTCTTTAGCCTTTTTCTTTTTCTTCAATAACCTCACCTAGGTATTACATGAAACACATAAAAAAGAGCAGTATATACAAAAAAAGAAAAAAGCTATTGGAGTGTTAATTTTGTAATTTTAAACTAAGATACTCATCGATGGTAAATGGCATGTGACAAAGCAAAATATGTTTCACTGATATTAAGTATACAGAGAAATAATTTATTACAGTTGTATGAACACCTTTGTCATACAACTGTAATAAATTATTTCTTTGTATACTTAATATCTCATTTATGAACACTGTTGAATTTGACCTTACTTGTGTATATGTTTCACTGACTTTAAATACTGTATTGTTAAGGATCTTAGTTTCACTGGGAAGTTTGTTGTATAGTCTTATTTCTTTATGTGATGAATTATTGAGGTTTTTGGAAAGCATTTGATAATTCAAATGTAAATTATTGCATGTTCTTGTGATGTAGTTGTGAAATTCTGCGTTAGTTTTGAATTTACCAAAATTTTTGTGAATGGATGTAACTTCCATCAGCAACGTGTAAACCTAAGTAGCACACTATAATTTTTCTGCACAAATCATCACTGCTACCACTACAATTGCTACTACTACTACTACTACTACTACTACTACTACTACTACTACTACTACTACTACTACTACTACTACTACTACTACCACCACCACCACCATTACCACTACTATTACTATTATTACTACCACTAGTGTCATTACTACTACTACTACTACTACTACTACTACTACTACCATTACCACTACTACAGTGCGTTTGTAGCTCGGCTGGACCGTTCCGTGGCATTATATAACACAACAATAAGAATTTATTACAGTTCAGAAATCGGTCTGATACAGACTAGATTGCATGCTTGTTAATTTTTACACGACTTGCATGAATAATAGAAGTGTCTATAAAATTTCTCGTCAATTGACGACCTGTGCCGCTGAATGGTCCAGCCGAGCTACGAACGCACTGTACTACCATTACTACTACTACTACTACTACTACTACTACTACTACTACTACTACTACTACTACTACTACTACTACTACTATCGATACTGATGCTGTGGCTTACTAAGACTGTCACCACCACCACCACCACCACCACCACCACCACCACCACCACCACCACCACCACCATTGCTACTGCGTTCCTTTTCCTAACTCTTTCCTCAGTTTTCTTCTATTTTCTCTCATCCTCCCATTTCATTGCAGTTTTATTATTCTTCTTCCTACATATCTTTTTCCTTATCATTTTTCTCTTTATCCTTTCTTCCTTTATATTTCTCACGTTCTCTTCCTCCCACCTGTGCCCCTCTTCATCTTCTTTCTCAGTTCTTTTTCCTTCTTATCCTCTAGTAGCTGTTCTTCCTCTCCCCTTCTCTTGCAGCTCTCTTTCGTCCTCTTACTCTTCCTCTTTCAGCTTCTCTCCCTGCTCATTCTTCTCCTCTGTACTTTTTATATGGTTTGTTAAAGTAAATTTTCATTCTTGTTCTACTTGTTTTATTTTGTTACATGAAGTAGGAAGTTACATGGCACAATTTGAGGAATTATAGGGAAAAAAAACCAACAAATAACCTCAATTTTTATCTAGTTTGGAATTATTATGGTGTATAAATACCATTTTTTTTAAGGAAATTGATCCTGTTCCATGGTTTGATATTCTGACATCAGGACCAGTTTGGGCAGCGATTGGAATGTCCTGCAGTACGACATGGATTACATTTACTTTCCTCACTGAATTGCCAACATACACTAAGAACATTCTGCACTTTGACATAGCTCAGGTACCGGTACAATATATTAAGCAAGACAAATTTACTTAGATACCAGTACGGTACTTAAAACATCGTAAGGGTAAAGATGTTAAAGATGTTAACAATTACCTTGCTCCTCATGTACACTCATGTTTCTTAAATACCAATAACTCAAAACATTAGTCTTTTCTATCATGACAAAATTAATTACTGGTACCTACGAAATTCTGCGTATGGACTCTGTAATACTTCCTCACTAATGAATGATATTAAATTTGTGCCTATTTTTGTACCTCCGTCTTAAGATTTAATTAAAATATTATTTCGGAATATGTATGATAAGAACTTTCTTGTGTTAAATTTTAACGTACCTTGTTAACATGTTTCGACCTATTTTCGGTCATCTTCGAAACTGGTCGTTGTTGGTCTTGGCGCCTCTTGTTTCCTGTGTGGGTGCGTTCGTAGTATAGAGTCAAAGTTGTGTAATCAAGATGTATAAAATATTATACCTAAGTGAACATTTTTGGGGGAAAGAAAATTCCTTCATGAAGAAATACTCTTGACAAAGAAATAAAATTAAAGCACTATAATTCAGCAATTGTACCTATTTCAAATGTAAATAATAAACAGAATCTAAATCATGACTTTTATATTGTGATTATGAAACAATTTAGTTAAATGTTTTTTGTTAAACAAATTATGAAAATGATACCAGAGAGGGATGCATAAAGTGAAACTGTGATGAAGTGCATCTATCTACTACATGTGTTCTCTTGATTAGTTCCTTGCGCAGCTGATTTTAATTTATATACTAAATAAATTTGTGTAGATTCTTTTTCGTTGCACTACTATTTGCTGACATAATTTTCGATTTTAAGTAATATTTATAATTTGAAAATCCTTATTCACATTCAAAATAAACTCATTCAGTGCCAACACTACAAGTGCTTTTGATGGGTAGCTACTAATTCACTGGTTAAGTTAAACTAGATATATGACTATCTATGTGACCTACATAAACGAGTTATTATTTTGTCGTAGAGTGGTATAATATCTTCACTTCCCTACCTCTCCACTTGGATCTCAAGCATAGCATGCGGATTTCTTTCCCAATGGCTGACAGAGAAAGGTTACATGTCACAATTGAGTGCTTATCACATCTTCAATGGGATAGGTAAGTTGTTTTCAAATGTTCGTTAATAGTTTTTACTGTACAATTTTATGGTTCAGTATATTCATCTAAAAGTTACCATGTGAGTAATAGTGTTCGTGACTCTTCCCAGACTCATTCCTTTCAAATCATTCACACCAATTTTTACACTAAGTGTGAAATAAATTTTGTTTGTTCTTTTAATAATTAATCTGTGTTGACTGTTTGCTGTTGTTGTTCAATTAACTGTCCGAAGACTGGTCTGAACCTCATTAGTGATACCTAGAAGGCACCACTTATGAGGCAACTAGGCAGAAGATAATAGACGCACTAAATTGAATCTGCATTTAAACAAAAGTAAAAGTGAGGAGAAAGTACAGAATCTTTCATTTTAATTTTTTCTCTAAACGTGACCAATATTTAAGCTTTTTTTTTTTTTAGTTTTTATACATGAGCAAAGTGCAGTTTTAATATCAATGAAATAATACTTCAGAATACATGTCATCACCTGTCACAATTCTTCTATAGAACTTCTCTTCTCCTCTTCTCCTGTGTGATGTAGCTCTAAAAGCACCATTCGTTGTAGTTGTTTGTCAGTATTTTGGAAAGCCACCACAAGCGTATTTCTCGATAATGGAGGTGTTTCATCTAAATTTAATAAAAGAAGAATGAGGGATTTTCGGAAATTTCATAGACAAATACAACATTGTGAATTGTCGGTTTTGATGAATTTTTTTCGTTCACCATGTGCGCAAAGTTGTGACTGACCAAGGACAGGCAATTAATAGTTAATATACAGTGTTCTGGTGTATGATAAATGTCAATTGCTTTCAAATATTTTATTAAGATATCCTATTTCCACCGATTCCTATAGTCCCTTATCTTGGACTTTCATTCTAGCTTCTTTCATTGATCCATGTTGAATTTTTCGTACACTACTTTAAACACTTGAATATAAAAAATTGATTAAATGGCGACCTTACTCGTGTTAATTATGTAAGCATGTGCGGCTTACAGCTGTTTCTTTCATTGAACTTTCTTAGCATCACTTTCTTAACATCCCGCTACTTATTGCTTTCCATATGCTTCACAAATCTGCCAATGAATTAGGCTGGATGGACAAACTTTTCGATTTCCAAAAACTTCATTACCAATGGCACTTTGTAATCAGATAGTCAACAAACTGTCTTGAACATGATTAATTCGTTCGAGTTCAGGTCACAGTAAACAAAACTTCCCGACAGGGTGTTTGTATTTAATGGAAAAGAGCAATCACGCATGCACATCTCAACATGTGCATAAGATATTTACGGTCCAATTGCACTAGATGCACTTCATACATCTGTAAGAATAAAAATTTGTTACTAACTTCGGAATATATATTATATGTCTTTCTTGTGTTAAATTCTATCGTACCTGGTTAACATGTTTCGGCCTGTTATTGACTTTCTTCAGAACTGGCTGTTGCTGGTCTCGGCACCTTTTGTTTTGTTTCCTATGGGGGTGTGTTTGTGTAGTGTAATGTGGAGTCACACCCCCACACAAACACACCCCCACAGGAAACTAAACAAAAGGCGCCAAGACCAGCAACAACCAGTTCTGAAGAAGGCCAATAACAGGCCGAAACATGTTAACCAGGTACGATAGAATTTAACACGAGAAAGACATATTCCGAAGTGATATAGTATTAAAAGTTGTGTAACCAAGATGTATATATTTGTTACTAACACTTACACACAATGAAAATTACAGTTCCGTAATAAAAAAAAGATAAATAAATCAGATTTGAATACCGTCATTAAATTCTTTGAAGTACCGGTAGTTTGTCATTTTAAAACATGTGTAATGTTATACCAGTACTTATATTATTATGGTGACGTGAGTTGCCTACTGTCTGACAGAGTGATTATGTCGCAGAGTTGTTGAAATGGGGGAAATCACATGACAGTGACTTACTTAATGGGACCATTTTCTTTAAATTATTTTAAACAGTTGTATAATATTACGTAGACTTCTAATTCCGTACTGCAAATATTTTCAAGAAGAAGCCTAACAGCTCAGTCATTAGCCTTTACAGAGAAGCCAACAGAAATGGGTGGGGGAACTGGGATGCAACATAACCACTCGGTCAGGTAGTATATTATACATACGGTATGTATAACAAAAACAGTACAGACCCAGAAACAAAACACTGAGCATGCACAGTATGTTATAACTGAAACTTTAAAAATTCAGGTGGCCCAAATTTTTGTTTCTGGATCTGTACCATTACTGTAATATATGATAATATCATTTGTGTAACTAACAATAAAGATGTTTTTTTTTTTTATTAATGGTGCAGCTTCCTGTGGTCCTGCCTTATCATTGCTGACGATCACTCTGGTAGGTTGCAATACAACTATTATTGTCATCCTGCTTGTGTTAACTCTGGCAACCAGAGGCGCATATTTTGGAGGAAGCTACATCAATCATGTTGACATAGGACACAACTATGCAGGAACCATCTCAGGCATCATGCTCACATTGTCCAACAGTGCTGGAGTATTTTCTCCTTTAGTAACAGGTTATCTTACACAGGGACAGGTGAGCATATTTGTTGTTAAGAACGAAAATGTATATAAGCAATTTTTAAATTATTTTAAACAGTTTATCGAAGTATATCAATGATGCTTTGTTCATGCAAAATTCTGCATTGATATATCTCACTTTGAAATAACTAGACACATGGGTACTCGAAGGATTTTCCCCAGAAAGGGATAACCCTTATCGTTTTCAATAGATGAATTATAAATTCGTGGTCTCCCTGATATTATATGGAGGCTACACTACTTTGCAGCAAAGAGTACATAACAGTTAGTGAAAAATTACAGATTGTAACAACAATGGATTTTTTTAAACATTCCACATTGACTGGAAAGCCTTGGATATAGTTCTTATATTAAATTCTAAAATATGAAACACAATATAAAATTTGAATAGAATGGAAGACAGCAGAGTATATCGAAGTTTTGATGCAAAATCTGATCATTATGCCGTAATATTCAAGATAAACATATGGTACCTAGTTGATGGCGTAATAATATAAAGAAAAAACAACTTAAACTTAAATATTATAAAATGCATCTTCTCAAAGAAGACAGTATAAGGAGATTATAACTGTCAACGGCTCAACCAATATTTAGATGCAAGAGGAGTCAGTCTAGATGTCAATTTAGAATGGAAAGATTTGAAAGAAATTATAATAAAAACTGCGCCAGAAACAGTAGGAAAAAGATCTAAACGCACAAGGAAATGAGGAATAATGAACTGGAATGAAGACATAGCAAACATAATCAGAAACAAAAAACAGGCTTACTTAAAATGTCTCAAATCACAAACAGACGAAGACAAAATAGAGTATAAAAGACAGTGTGCTATAGGCGTAGTCAAAAGAGAAGTCAAGAAGTTGCAAAGAGGTAGCTGGAATAGATACCGGTACGTAAATAATTTGGAACATGATATACCGGTACATGGTTCACAGATTCAGGCATACAAGATTATGAAACATTTAAATAGATCAGAAAAAGACAAAAAATATTAACAACGTAACACAAGAAAAATGGTTGATGTACTTCAAAAATTTATGGACAGAATCACAAGATAGTCGTCAAGGAAAAGGGAAAGAAGAGGAGGAAAAAGAAGAAGATAGTAACGAAATATCAGATGGAGACCATAATTATAACATGGAAAGAATTTCTTTAAACTTTAAATTCTACAAAAAATAGGAAAACTCCAGGTTATGATGGAATAAATTCAGAACTATTAATATGTGCATCAATGAATTTCAAACAGAGACTTTTAAATTTTAAATGTATGAATAATACCGGTAATCCCCATTTTCAAAAAAGAAAACAGAAAAAACTGCGAAAATTATGGTGGAATAAGCCTCTTAAATTCAACCTACAAAATATATGGTAAAATAATTACAACACGTCTGAATAGAATACCGTATGCGAAATCACGTTACAAGAAGAACAATACGGATTTCGATAAGGTCGCTCTTGCTCTGACTGTGTATTCATATTAGAACAGATTATAGGCCTAGAAAAGAGACGTGAGTATAAATTAGAAACCCATATATTGTTCATTGACTATAATAAAACGTTTGATAAGATCTCAAGATAAATTTTATGGAGAATAATGATAAACAATGGCTACCCATGCCATATGATCCAAGTAATAAAACATTTGTATGAAGAAAACCTCAGTTTACATAGACGATAAAACTTTAATAAGCTCCAGATATGAAATTATAAATCAGGGAGTCAGGCAAGGATGTCCATTGTCCCCCACCCTTTTAACATTATATAAACAATGTTGTTGTTGTTGTTGTTTTCTAATGCCAGGTGTTTGACAATAAAGTCATTTGACCTCTTGCACTCCAATATTTTTCAAAGATATTATCATGACTAGCCACTGAAGCACAGATTTTGAGGTGTTCCGAATCCATTTCTTGGTTTGAGTTGCACAATGGGCAGTTAGGGGACTGATATATTCCAATTCTATGCAGGCGTTTGGCCAAACAATCATAGCCTGTTGCCAATCTAAATGTTGTTAAGGGGTGGCAACAACAGATACGTTCAAATTTTAAAATAGGAACATGGACATTAAACACGATTTTATTAGCAGAAACAGAAAACGGGTTACAATTAGACGAATATCAATCACATAATTTATCCAAAGAATATAATCTCAAACTTTCAGTGGGCAAGACGAAAGTAATAGCATTTTCATGGAAAACAACCAGTAAGATCTAAATAGACAACCAAATAACTGAACAAGTTAAGAACTTTAAATACTTGGGATGTGATGTATCTTATGCATATGATGAAGATCTACAAAACAAACTATATAAATTTCAACAAGTGTGTGGAACCATTCAACGAACATTAAAAAAAAAACAGGAAAGTTACCAAACTTAAGTTCTACAAAGTGATGGCTGTTTCAGTGTTGATGTATGAGTGTGAGAATTGGACCTTGAATGGAAGTGGAAAATGAAAAATAGAAACACCGAAATGAATTTTTTTTAAGAACAGCCGGATGTACTACACTAAGAGATGAAAAACATAATGAAGCAATTAGAGAAGAACTCGAAATATTTAAAACAGGAGAAACAATTATAGAAAGGAAACAAAACTGGTACGCACATATACAAAGAATGAATCCAAATAGAATAATACGACAAATTAAAGACCTTCTGGACACCGGGATATAGAATGTCCACATAGAAGATGGGCAGATGACTTTATTCCAATGTGAGCAGAACGGATCTTTGAGTCCATCATGATGATGATGATGGCGGCAGATACTGCAAACTCTTAAGTGATGGACCATAATAATCATACTTCAAAGAACCCCTTCTCAGAAGGTGATTCTTATCGCAGTTTTTCCAATCACCTGAGCCACAAAATAAAATAATGACTGAAAAAATTAAAGGAGGAAAATGGGAGGAATAACAAAAGTATGTAATAACATATCCTTGCAAAGGAATTTGGGATTGTGAGGAAGAATCTATTTGAACTCCAAACCTGGTCACTTGTTCCACTGAAAAAAATTAGAGAATATAGAAGGGGGAAACAGAATCGAAAATGGACGTAACCTAACAGGTAACACATAGGAAGGAATGTCGCAGAGTAGGATTCACAACACGGCTGAACGGCAGCAGGGCAGGATCACTGAAGATATTAAAATTCTGTACAGAGCGAGTGTTGAGAGGGGTGTCATTATATTCGCTAGACAAGGGATCCGAGCTCTTGAACTAGGCAAGTGACAGATCAAGTAAGCTTGTCCAGAAGTACACAAGGTGACGTGTTAAAACCAAGGCTCTAATTTGTGACAGGATGAACTGTATCAATTTACGACACCAGACAATTGGTTGAGATGATTAATAAAATATGGCCTCACTGGCCATAAGGGCAACCACAGAATGCAGTCACGGACAATGTATATATGAGACTTCCATTTCTATGCAAAAATTCGTAAGAAAATAATTTATTTTTACATACGGTATATTGCCTCTATTCCAGCACTATTTTTAAGGTCTTGCATCATCTGTGCAGACTTGAAGCAATTATTCTTTTGGAAATTTTGTAAACAGTGTTCCCATCAAAGTATTATATGTTTTTAATAATCCCTTCTAACATGTTATTTTTTTTTCCAGCAAAATCTGCAGCAGTGGCGGTATGTTTTTTACATCTCTATTGTTATCGTTATTGTTCCATACATAATTTACGTATTTTACGGATCTGTTGATGAACAGCCATGGAACAGACCAAAACAGAGCAAGAAATCGTGTTTAAATGAGACTACCATCATTACTCACATGTAGTGCAATGCTTTTAACTTGAGACTGTAGAAGAAGGGATGTCTAATATTACTATTTTATTTACCTATGTAAATTATTTAAATAAAATATATTTTGTAATTATAACATATATAATTTTCTATAAACACTTATCCCTATAGAAACATACATCAACGAGCATTTCTGTCCTATTGGTACAGTTGTAGTCATAACTAGAGCCCGAATTTTATGTAGTATGAAAACGAGAAATATGTTCATAAATATTAGAGATGAGCATGGGCAGACCACGGTTCTCCAGCCGAGTACCTGTACAGCAGTAACACCACCAAGCATACCTGTGATCTTTGTGAATTCTTGCTTCAGAGTTTGCACTCGAGCCAATGAACTCTAACCTGACTGAGGCCGAGACTGCTAGCCTGTGGAGACCACGCAGGTCTGCCTGAAGACCGCAGCGATTCTTTCACAATTTGTGTGAACTCCAAGCCCGTCTTAAAGACAACATAGCCTTCCTCTTTCATCGATTGATTTATTTTATTCACTTATACAATATTAACCATTCTTTCTGCAAATAATGCATTACAACATAATATTCCTTTACTTTATGCATAATATAACATATTTCTGTAAATAATCTTATCCTTTACTCTTATTATTTTTAAAATAACAGTATTACCACACTAAACTTGTTCATATTCGAATGAAAAGTAAAATATAAAAAAAAAAAAAACTTTTATTTTATAAAACATTACATCAGTCGTTCAATACAGAGTTAACAAATAAATGAAATGGCAGTTTTCTGACACTACCACCATTCATTCACAGTATTAATAGGATAATAACATATATTCATGGTTCCCAGATGTGTTGTCCACATGAGTTCCATCGATTACCTTTTCGTTTACTCCTATTTTTCATCTACACTAATCTTTCCTCCATTGTAAGTAGCCTATATCTTTCTCCACTCCCTTTTCATCCACCTATATTGTTCGTTCACATGATATCATGGTCAGAGAGAAAAAAAAATAATACCGGTAATAATAATAATAATTATTATTTTATTATTTTCATGAGCTGATTTTAACCATTTTCTTGAAGGACACCATGTTTTTAAGAGTTGGCAGATGATGACTTCATTGTTAAATCCAGAGCATTAGACACACACACGTTATTTTATTATTCCATGTTAAGTATATTCGTCTCTTCAACAAGAGATTTGCCTATAGTTATTAATGTTCTCTTTTTCTTTGTGGTTTTACTGAATTCATTTAATTTTTTAACTTAAGATTCTCAAATACAGGTTAATGTTGTTAGGTTTATAGTATGTATGATATTTACCCATAATTTTTTCTAGTTACCATTGCTTCAGGATCTAGACTACCTTTTTAACAAGGTATATGATATTTATATGTCCTGTGGATAACTGTAGAATCACCGTTTATATTTCTGAATGATCTGTTTCAATGTGTTCCAAAACGTCCCAGTGTTTGATGTGTTCTAATGATTTCTTGAAAACGGGAGTGCCAGTCTTCCACATAATTCATAATTTATTAGTACTCTGCACTCTATTTGTCTCTTGGCCATAGACATTCCAAAGTGTGAGTGAAAATCTTGGAGGTAGCGCTTTTCTCCCTCTTGCTAGATGGTCTCTTGCATATATTGTCTCAATATATGCAAAAAGATCTTGGACATCATCTTCACAACTGTCTGCTATTTGGTCTAAATTATCTTCTACATCTTCCAATGAAACAAGAGGAAGGATCAGAAGGTGACGAAAGCCAATGCGAATGACATCATTTAGGAAATATTTTCGAAGTTCAAGATTTATTGCATGATGCCAAATGTTTTAACGAAAAAGAAATAGACATCTCTTTTACCATACTATTTTGGAACGAAACTTGAGTGGCATTTATTGCACTAATTTTGAATTCCTCTAAGATTAATTGTAGCTTTAAATCCGAGTTCATTCCCTGTGCTGTAGTTTTCAATGCTGGAATATACTTCTTTACATACTTTCATCTTTTCAAAAGGAAAGTGCATACATAAGTCTACTGTATAACCGGAAAAATTTTCTCACTCAAACACAATATTGTGTTTGTTTAGCTGTAAAAATTGAGGAGATACAGTAGCGTGCAAATTAATCCGAACACGACATATTTTTACATTTTCTGTCATTGTTGGCCTCACAGCTGCTCATACCGCATCTGTAGTACATGTAATTCATTGTTGAAGGTCTGTCATTATTTTTTTATAATATGTGACATTTTGCCTGTCGTTTTGTACTTATAAGCATTTCAGTTGTGTTGAAGACTTAATACTGCAATCCTGTGTATATTCTGTCGTCTTCACAAATGGATACAACTCCACGAAAACTGTCTAAAATTATAACATTAGCAGAGCATTCTTCTATGACACAGAGGCAAATTGCTGCAGAATGTCACATCGGTTTGGCTACTGTTAATTCGATCATAAAACGATACAGGGAGACTGGATCCATTACACCCCAGAAAAAAGGAAACTGTGGCCGGAAAAGAAAGATTTCACCTGCAGATGATCGTTTAATTGTCAGGAAAAGTAAATTAAATCCTAGACTAACTGCTGTTGACTTAACCCGCGAGTTAATGGCTACCACTGGGGCGAATATTCACGTCACAACAGTGCGGCATAGGCTTTTGGAAGCTGGACGAAGGGCTCGTAAGCTTATTAAGAAGCAACTGCTAACCCCTGTTATGTGCAAAAAACGCTTAATGTGGGCAAAATTACATCAACACTGGACAGTGAATGACTGGAAGAATGTACTTTTTTCCGATGAGTCTAATTTCGAGGTCCACGGCCACCGTGTTTCTTACATATGGAAAGGATTCGAAAAAGTAACAGCAGCTCATCTCCAGCAAGCACCCAAATACCCCCCCCTAAAGTAATGTTTTGGGGTTGTTTTACACATGAAGGGCTTGGAGCATTAATACCTATCAAGGGAATGATGAATTCTGACAAATATATTCACTTATTGGAAACCAGAATCGTACCCCAGCTGCAAAAATCATTTCCGGATGGCAGAGGTGTGTTCCAACAAGACCTGGCACCATGCCATACGTCTCGAAAAACTACAGAATTCTTCAACAAGAAGAATATTCAGGTACTCCCCTGGCCAGGCAACTCACCCGACATCAACCCCATTGAAAACGTGTGGTCAATTTGCAAAAGAAGAATGCAAAAAATGGATTGTTCTACAAAGGAGAAGATGATTTCTGCCCTCATTGGTGTATGGTTTCGCGATGAAGAAATGAATATTTGTAGGAAATTAGTGGAATTCATGTCAAATCGTCTCAGAGCTGTTATTAGGAACAAGGGAGGCCACATAGATTACTGAGGTATGTCTTAGATCCTTTTTTTATCCC
This sequence comes from Periplaneta americana, assembly GCF_040183065.1. NCBI lineage: Eukaryota > Metazoa > Arthropoda > Insecta > Blattodea > Blattidae > Periplaneta > Periplaneta americana. The sequence continues at coordinate 63,220,719 of NC_091125.1, read as the reverse complement.
GTTTGAGTGTTTTTGCATAAGTAATTACATTGTTCGGATTAATTTGCACGCTACTGTATTTTACCCAGACATCAGAAAGCTAATAAAATGAACGTAAGTCCTAATGTGGAGTAGACATTGTATCTGTGAACGAAAAACTATGGTTAAATAAGTTGTTACTCGTGGTAGTGAATATTTCTCCTCACCATTATAGTCATCTTTTATTCTTATTGTCTTTCACATCAATATCACTCCAGCTCTGTCTTATATTCCTTTACAAACGCTCAGAAAAGACATGTTTTATATGCAGTAACAATGTTGCTTTTTAACTTACAACTGCATATTTTACATTGCTCGGAAAGGAAATACAGAACATTAACAATATTAATTACAATTAACAGAACTTGAAACTGAATATTTATGTAGTCCCTTTTTTTATTTGTGAATGCAGTATTTCGTTCTAATAATAATTTAGCATATTTAATGTAAGCACCTTTCATTCACTTTAAGTTACTGTGAAGTGAAGGAAACTGTTTACGTGTTACTGTCCATAGCCTACTACTAAATTTACACCAGAAATTACAGCTCTATATCGATAAGCTACCCCTTTTAGATATGCAGTGTGCTTTACTTAGCCTGCGGAGTAACAGCAATGGATGGTACAAGCCTGCATGATATGATTTTGCAACTTACATTAGCTGCATAACGCAAGACCAAGAAGAACTTGGGCTGGGAACAGGCCCATTGCTCTTCTCTAATAAATACGAAGATAAATATGTAATAAATAAAAAAATATGTAACTTAAAATCTAACCTTCATTAGATGTATTTTTGTACACTGATAAGAAAGTAGAACTGAAAAAAATTACAGGTGGACACGTGATTCAACCTTATTTAATTAGTGTTTGGTGGAGTAATTAACACTAAAATATTTTCCATATTTTCTGCAGTCATCAACGGCCTTCTGTCTGTCAGAATGTTTTTATAAATGGAAAATGATCTCTCAACTTCACACGAAGTAACTGGCGTGTATTTCAGATACTTGAAACAGTGTTTTCAGGGAGCAGCACACACTCGCCTTTCAGATGTCAGAATAAGTTTCTCAAGCGCGTTTCCGATCTCAGAACTATCTTTCCAGCTACATTTGTATCAAAATCCAGCTGCTTTATTCTAAAACCAGCTACCTATGAAATTTTATACTTATCATAATTGATTTATAATTTATAACAATATGGATGTATTATTATTATTATTATTATTATTATTATTATTATTATTATTATTTTGTAAGCAAAACAACTGGACAGGGAAGTAACAATGAAAGTGAAGTTCCCTTTAGAAACGAGAACCGTACCTGAGGAAAATTTGTGAAAAAATGTGTATTTCAAAATACATGGCTATTCAAGAAGAAGAGCAGATTTCAAACATTTATTTCTTCCAAATTATAAAAGACAGAAACACAATTCCAATGTTCCTGGACAGAGTAAGATTCAATGTTGTATGCATTCAATATGAGCAACATGTGTTACACGACAAATATCAAAATGGTGCTCATTTCTTGCCACACACAAATCAGCTGGTCTCTAGTTATCGAATTCACAGCTTCAACAATTCGATGTCAGGCGTACGGAACACGGTCTTTTACGTAACCCCACAGATAAAAAAATTACAAGGAGTGAGGTCTGGAAACCTGGGAGGCCACCGGCGATGAAGTTGATCTCCTCCTCCTCTTCCAATCCAACGTCCTGGAATGGTGTCATTCAGGTAACGTCGGACGTGGTTAGAGAAATGAGGCGGGGCAACATCTTGCATGAAGATGAAGTCATTATTAAACTGACGGCGAAAAGCACGTTGAACTTCAATAATGGACTCTAGTTTTGCTAATTGCAGCACACAAAATGCTTTTTCCTGTTGTGTCGCCATTTTATTACAATCAACAGCGCCAATGCGGCCGTGATTGGAACTTCTACCCGGACTGTTCAAAATTTAAACTTTCGTCATAAAGGAACAAGTGGTGAAATACATAATAACAGGGTATGTGAAAGTTGTGAATGGTCAGTGAAAGTAAATACAAACAGTTTTGTTTTTAATTGCGGCAAATATTATACAATGCCAAAAAGCAAGTCAAGAAAGTGTGATTGAAAGATTTCAGGACGAACATAATCTGAACTAAACTAGAGTTGAGGTAGTTCCGGTGGTTTCGGAAATGAAAATCATTAATTTTGTAAGGTTTTTTTTTTTGTGTGGAAATGCAATTGAGCGTATATGCAAGACAACAAAAGTCTAAAGTAACCAAACCTAACCTAACCTAACCTAACCTAATCTATCACAGATTCGTATATGCAAGGTGTATAAGCGGAGTACGAAGGGAACTACTTCAGCGCTAGTTTAGCCGCAAGTTTGATCCTCATAAGTGGCACCAATAAGGCATCACTCACGAGGCAACTAAGTCAGGAGATGGTGTAGGGTGGCCAGTTCCTTGCCCCTCCTTTGCATACATCGCTGACCAGTGCACATATTACACTGATTAGTTCAATTATTGTTCTTCCTCTGACACAGTTAAGTAGTATGTACTGCCTGATTATTTCTTAGATTCTTAAGCACAGCTGGATGGAAATAATACAGGAAGAAGTGAAGGAACAGTGGATGCGAAAGGTATCTTTAAAATTACCATTTTATTTTATATTTCAATCTGTACACAATGTAAAACCCAACATCACAAAAGTCAATCATATAAATCTATCTCACTGCAATGTCATTAAATAAAAAAACAAATCAATCCACTTTCATAACACAACCTATTGCACGCGCACATTCGCACACTATTCGTCTCTTGTTTATCATAATTTTCATGAGAGTTAATAGAGGGCAGGAGGTTAGAAAATGGCAGATGGTGGAAGTGGATCTGGTGATTTTTTAGGACAATATCGAGCAATATCTAATAAACTAAAGAAGTATGTTAAAGAAATGAATAACTGTTAATTGTAAAACTTATCAGTAAGAGTTTTACATTAATTTTAAAGCGTTATCATTTTAAATATAACAGTAAGAAATTGTATCGTTTATGTTTCAGGAGATTTCTTAGGAAACCAAATGTCACTGAAGCTAGCGAGCAATTTGGTGAGTACCGGCGAATTGTTATCGTGATATAACGCCATAAATCAGTGAAGGAAATTTATAGTGCCAGCAATAATGCAGTATATGTGGTGTGTTTTATATGTAAAGGAAAACTTGCAATTCAGTGTGAGCGCGAGGAACTTCCCCAGTATGCAGGATTGTGTTGGGTAGCAGCAGCCAGATGTGAGAGTTCTCTTGGAAATGCCTCTGGTGAAGCATGGAACTTGGTTCGTGCAGGGAGACAGTTTCTAACAGCAGAAATCACTTCGAAAGATCTCGGATGCCCAAGTCCAGGAGGTGAACATGTGCAGGTAAGCTTACTTATGTCACTTTTCAAAGTATAGGCCCACATAATATATTTCTTGAACGCAGGATGAAGGAAATATTGTAATTATAATTTCGTTTCTTTTTTATAAAGGGCTAAAATATCTTTAGCTTTGAATGGGTATTAGATCGTAATATTTGCTGAGATGAACACTAAATTACTTAAGGCTGAAACATTAATTTTACAGCCTAATCTAACGTTACCAATAATCTTGAACAACTCCAGAATACTACGGAAACGTACTCGAGTTGTTTCATATCCCCGAAAAGAAACTTAATGTATTAAAAAAAAAAAAAAAACATGTTGAGAAAGTCGCTATGTGCTTCTCTTCCTATTACACATACGAAGAAACTAATTAAACTGGTAAAACTTCGATAGGCCTATATTCCCACACTGCATACTGGAGAAAAAAAAGTACGTAAATCATTGAAACCTTTTCACATTCCTCGGCCTCACATTATTTAAATAACTCATATAACCCACTAACCTTGTCACATGTGGTACCTCGACCTCATGTCACTTAGCTCACTTAACACATCTGCTAGGCCTTCCCCATTACGAAATACAAATCAGACGTCAATCCCGTGTGTGGTGTGAGTACCCAAAGATTGGCCATTAAACTAATTTAATTATACTTCGTTCCATAATGTCTGACGGGAGAAGTAAACATTGCCGACAGAGGAAGAGAGAAGTATATTTGCTATTCAACCAATGGCAGAGGTCTCATTCCACGCTTGTCCTGAAGTTGGGCGGGGGTAGAACACTTCAGACTGCCCAACTTCAAGTCAAGCGTGGAATGAGATCTCTGCCATTGGTTGAATAGCAAATATACTTCTCTCTTCCTCTGCCGGCAATGTTCACTTCTCCTGTCGGACATTATGGAACGAAATGTAGGCCTACCATGATATGCTAATCTGAAGGCTAACTGACCAATTTAATCAAGTCTAATGTAGCCTATTATTTATTTATTGGTTATTTTACGACGCTTTTCAACTGCTATGGTTATATAGCATCTGAATGAGATGAAGATGATAATGCCAGCGAAATGAACCCAGGGTCCAATGCCCAAAGTTACCCAGCATTTGCTCTTACTGGGTTGAGGGAAAATTCCGGAAAAAATCTCAACCAGGTAACTTGTCCCAACTAGGATTTGAACCCGGATCTGCTCATTTCATAATCAGGCATACTAATCATTACTCCACAGTGGTGGACAGTCTGACCTACACACTTACTAATTGTGGTACCGGTAGCTCTCGATTCATCTCACAGTTGAAGACTTTGAAGAGCTTTTTTTCCAATTTTGTACCGGTATGTCGTTTTCAGTAGAACAGTTTCAAAAAGTTCTTCAGTTCATTTTTTTAGAATTTCTCTTGGATTTTGCAACGTTGTTATTTCTAGAAATGCAGTTTGATTTTTAAATATTTGTATTGTTTCAACTGTATTGAGCATCCTTGTACTTCCAGGTTTATAACTGTTTTATTAATTACACTGTGTATGAATATATACATATTAGTAATGGAACTGAAGTGGAAAATTAACATTATAGGTAAGCTTATATCAGACTAATAGATGCTGATCAGTGGCGTAGTGTGGTTTCCGAAACAGGGGAAGCAACCAAGTTTTAGTTAGTAATAATAATTTCTTAAAATTCATTGATAAGAATATAATTTACATCAATAATTAAGAATCATAGATGTTTCAATAAGTGAAAGTAATAGCTACTCTGCCACAGTCTTACCTTATTGTTTATAATCCAGAGTATTATTTTTAAATGGTTTGTGTAAAAGTTATAGTAGTATCCAGTGGCAGCTCCTGCATATTTCTTAAGAGGAGGAAAGAAGTTATGACATAAAATGACACCTTCTTGAATGAAACATTCTACAAATTGGCCTACATGTATGTATGTAAGACCAGGTAGTGTTGGGGTTGGCCTTCCCTTTTGTATAGCAATAATCTGTTCTTGTAAACTGAGTTCCCTAAATTGTCCAAAATATAATATGTTTTCACTTCCATTCATTGTTGAATAATTGCACAGATTAACAATTACAAGGAAATTTACAACCTCGCAACATTTTTCGCGCACACTACAGCATCACACGTGTTGGAAGAGACTAGCTACTAACACGTAACCGGAACCGTTTTACGGAAATGGGAACGGGAAATAATCTGTTAGGAAGGCGAGAACACTGCACCCACCCACGTGGTCTTTGTTGCCACATGTACATTGCCAAATGTATATTTTACAGGTTCAGTATCATATGCTTTTGAAGAATGTCAGTTCTTGTAAAGTCATACTACCATTATTATTCAAAGCTGCCAGTGGCCGATTAATTTTCTCATGTTGCAAATAATGTAGTTTGGAGTACTTTCAATTTCAAATATATTAGTACAAAAGTGACAACTTGGCTGTTGCCCTGTCTAGTAGACAATGAATGGAAGTGAATTTCAGGGGCCAAACAAATCTACGATACTAATGTAGAACTACTTCCTCTTTGTTTTGTACAAACCCAACTTCAACTCTCAGACGCGAAAGTTTCAAACCACGAATAGTAGCCTATACAAAGTGCAATGAATAATATATTTTGATTTATAATTTTAAAAAAAGTTTATATTGTCTTTCATAGCTTTGCGTTAAAACTGTTTTTATTGTGCCTCCTCCTAGATGTGTTATAGTCTGGTTGAATGCAACATTGTTAGATGGCAGCGGTAGCAAGCTTGCTGCACCACCATTCGGTTTCTATTTCCCGCCCATGCGCTGGTTCAGAGGAGGATCTCCTCCCTATCCCTTCATTTACTTGCTTTAAAACTCTGCTTTTTTTCTCTTGCCGCTAGTGCGCTGTTGTCTATGTCTGTTAACTGCAGTAAAGGAGGAATGGATTGACTTTCCTCCACACAAATAATCTCCCATCTTTCTCACAGTTTTCTAGCAGCATATTATGAGCGCACGTCGTTTAAAACTCGATCAACCAAGGTTTTCTTATAGCTGTGAACTTAAAAATTATCGAATCTTCCTCGAATTTCAAGGCACATATTTTATTTGGTATTTACTTTCAAAAGAAGAAAAATGTGAGGAGGACGTTCCTCCCTTCCCTCCCCCGAGGAACCGCCACTGATAGTATCGCATATGTTCAATTATTATGTCGTAAATATCCATTAAAATAGCCCATACATCGAAACACGTAAATGAGTTTTCTTCTAATTTATTTTTTTTTTTAATTTTACGACACATTGTCAACTGCTACGGTTATCTAGCGCCTGAATGAAATGAAGGTGGTAATACCAGCAAAATGAGTCCCAAGCTCAACGTCGAAAGTTACCCAGCCTCAAGCAGATAACCTGTCCCAACCAGGTTTTGAACCCTGGTTCACTTGTTTTATGGTCAGACATGCTAATCATTACTCCACAGCAGTGGATTACTTTAATAGTTATCACTACATAATGTAGTTACTAGGTTACTTTAATGCAATATAATATCAATACATTTTTAATATTTTCATTATTTTTATTATGTAGCATAGGCCTACATCTTTTTTTTTTAAATTGTATTATTTTAATTAAATTGATGGATAGAATTTTAGTTTTAGTTCTCTTTATTAATGTGGAATGTGGGCAACTATTAGGGAAGAAACTCTGTAGGCCTAATAGTTTACGCACCTCTTGATCTTAGTGGGAGCATGCTGATGCAACCCACAACATGTTATTACTTCTTAGCGGCAGCGGGCTGATGCAATTCATAACATAACTATGAAGTATGAATATTATCATCGTATTTGCATTACATTCAAGATATTACTAATGGCTTGAGCAGCCACATTCTACACAGTTACAAGATTCTATGAATCCCTGCCTTCCATTTTAATTCAAAGATTGTTATCCTCTTGTAAACCTAATAGGGCCTATATGTGACATCAAATTTATAGGCCTATAATTAATTTGAAGGTCATTTTGAGGTTCGATTTCAGATAAGTTGGAATTTATATTAAAATATTGTGTTAATCTTATATGATTTCAGTCTACAACTTTAATATTTAGCCTAAATTTATAATTAAATTTAGATATATAATTTTGGCTGTATACAGTGCTTTTCTTCTGGAGATAAAGGTGGTGAAACTCTGTATGTACTTTTTAACGGACAGAGAGATAATTACTGTCCAGTACATGGGAATTTTGTCGTTTTTAATCTCATTTTCGTCCAACTTTAAGACTTTCCAGGTCTAAGTGGAGTTCAAAGAAAAGTGACATTAAAAACATATTAGGCCTGTTAACACATTTCTCGGTTCCACGATAAAAAAATACAGGAAAAAGTGCTGAAACGGGCGTTCCGGCATGTCCTGCCATAAAAATAACACTGGCTGTATATCTTTTAATTCTAATACAGCTGTCCCCTTCCAAGGTACTGTACCTATAATGAAATCAAATTTGCATAATTGTATTTAGATGCATAAGTTTAGCTCTCCATATCTTAATTTCTAATATTGCTGTCCTCTTCTGATGTTTCTATAAAATGCCTAAAATGAGTACTTTAGAGCCTGTTTTAATATTTTAAAAACTATGTTAGATGCCTAAACGTGCTTTCTAGAGTTAGAATATCCAAGGTCTACTCATAAATATGACTAAAATCATTTGAATAACTTTGGTGCTACAGGCATGGACAGATGGGTGGACAGAATGAGGAAAATCATTTATTTGTATTTTGTGATGATTTAATTATTTACTATTAATGTTACATTTTAAAATTGTAATATTAATATGTAAAAGGTAAAGGTAAAGGTATCCCTGTAACATGCCATGAAGGCACTTGGGGGGCATGGAGGTAGAGCCCCATGCTTTCCATGACCTCGGCACTAGAATGAGGTGGTGTGGTCGGCCCCATGCTCTGACCGCCTTTTACCCCCGGGAAAGACCCAGTACTCAATTTTATAGAAGGCTGAGTGAACCTTGGGGCCGTTCTGAAAGTTTGGCAACGAGAAAAAATCCTGTGACCACCTGGGATCGAACCCCGGACCTTCCAGTCCGTAGCCAGCTGCTCTACCAACTGAGCTACCTGGCTGCCCAATATTACACAGTATCGCATTTTGTACAGCACCACATGATGCATGCTGATGCTTGCCAATACAACAGAAAAACGTCAAAAATAAACTGGAAGATAGGCTACTCGCAAGCATGATGTGAGTCGCAAGTTACATAACCTCAGAATTTAAATGGAGAGTATTATGCTTTTGTATCTCTCTGTCTCCCTTTTCTTCTCAGCAACCCATTGTCATAGACAGGTACAGTTGGAAGCTAACATCTCATATCGACCCACACATTCAAATGCATCTCAAATCAAAACATTGTATAGAAACAAAATAACGAAATATAAAAAAAAAGAATAATTAAGTTATCCATATACACATAAAAATATTTCGTTTAAAAATTAAAAGGGAAGCAGTGCTTCCCATCACAACTATGGACACTACTGTATGTCACTGGTGCTGATAACATTTCCTTTCTTTTATATGGTATAACTTATATTTAAATATTTTCTTTGAAGCAATTTAACTTACATTTAGGCCTATTGAAACTTCAGTATCCTGCTGCATATGACACTGGCACCTGATTTGCGTCATTTCATGATCAAATGAAACTGAGAAATGGAATAACTTTACAAGTTGGTTATACACATGGTACAAATCAAATAGGCCTATAATTTAGCTTATATATAACACGTTTCATACACTAGACTTGATTTTCATAGTTCCACTGAAGAAACATCTTACACAAAATTATCTATTACATTCTCAACAGTTGTAACTATATCCCGGAGAGGGGTCTTGAAATGCGTATTGCAATGCTACCAATATTTGGAAAGATAAATACTGGTACCCTAAGTGAGTTTTCATGAGATACAAGATCAAGAACAAGTTACATTTGGTTTGTTCAGGCTTTTGGTGTGCCTTGCGTAGACTAATATTCTTTTTGGTACATAAATAGGTATTTAGATCTATTTACTCTGAACCATAGTGAAGAAAGGAAGATTTACCCTGGACCATATCGAAGAAAAGAGTGCAACATCATGGTGGTATCACTTGAGTACATCATCATTGTGTGTGAAAATGTCTGATAAAATCATCAGTTTGAGTTTAAAACAAAGGAGGTATTCAGGGCGGATTTGGTGGGTTTATAGTTTTCTCAGTGATCACATTGTATCTGTAGGGTAATTTGCTACACTTTAGTGGTTATTTTTAATGTTATAAGCAAATTGTTTTTTCCCCTTTATGGTGCGACAAAGTATCAAAATTTCACCTTATAAGCCTTGAGTGTTGCAATTTTATTATTAACACAAATTCTAGTAGTATATTTTTTTTCCTTGTACATTATAGATTTTTAAAGTCGAGAGATGGTTCTTTGTAGCTTCATTATCACAAGAAAAACTTCAGGCCTCTTTCAATTAACTGACAAACTGGGCAGAAAATAATGAACTCAGCCTTAATGAAGACTGTGTAACTATGTCCTTCAGAAGAGACGGAAGGCAAGCACTTCTTTATCGCAAGACCAGATATTTAGGTGTAGTGTTTTAAACTCCTGGCAGCATATTCATATTACATGTAGGTAAAAGCCAGAGTGAATGCAGAGATAAAAGCAATAAATGACATCAAGCAACTTAGCATATTGTTTCTCAAAATGGCTATGAAATTATTTTGTCTCAGTATCACCCATCGCTACATATGGCCTAGAGAACACGAGGTATATCTCACGAAGAGGCAACTGACAGACTCAAGAGAGTCAAAGCAACATTTCTCAAGAAGGCATTGTACCTATTGAAGTTCACACCGTCACAGCTGGTATAGGTTCTATCCAGGGAACAATTCTACATAGAGTAACTTCGGATCAGTATGCTTCTGCCATCTGGTTACAAGGATATCCTGCAAAAGCTGTTGTTAAAAAAAGCAGAAATCCGGAGAAACTTTTATACTACTGATGCTGTGATGTCACAAGATTGGATGAGAGGGAATTATGACTTGAAGCATGTGGTGACCAAATTTGCAATGCGCGGTTTTCATCATACGATTTGTGGAAACACAAGATTGCACACAATCTTTCACCAAATTGTATATGCAAGCATTACCGGAAGTTGTGTGAAAGATACCATGTGATGATATGCAGAGATAAGAATTCTTGACAAAGTTCTATGCAGCCAAGTGACAGTCTAATTATACTGCTAGTTATATCAGTCATAGAAGCAGTAGGTGTCTACCCATTCTGAATTACCGCTAGGTGAGGTGACATGGTCTTAACTTGTGGAACAAACTTAAGATATGGAGTTATTCAAATTTTGTCAAGAAAATATGTTACTTCCATCTTTGTTAGGCATTAGTTTTTATTTATAGTTCCTAGGTATATTGCATCTATTTATTTATAGTTAGAAATAAATTTAGGTTTATTTTATTTTATTCTATTTTATTTTCTTTTTTTTTTTCTTTTATTGCTGTAATTATTGTATAACTGTAATGGTATTATTGTATATTATATATCACTGCCACCAGGTGTATACCCAATTGTAGTGTTAATAAATACATACATACATAAATAAGTGAAGACAAGGATTGCATTGATTGTGGTGCAAAAATAAAGTGACATTTATCATATACAATGAAAAGAAAAATATTCCTTTCTTATTAAAATGTCGAACATGCAATTAAAAAAATTGTAGGTCTAAACAAAAATATATCGTCGTTGTTCCGGCAATAACTCCTGTTTGACATATTTATCGATTTTCAGATTTTTGCTGTATTAAATAACTTAAATAGTAATAGAGCAAATAATAAAATCTCCTATATGTAGTTATATATATATATATATATATATTTTCGAAAATGTAAGAATTCACAATCTCCTATACACTACTGCTATACTTACTTACTGGCTTTTAAAGAACCCGGAGGTTCATTGCCGCCCTCACATAAGCCCGCCATTGGTCCCTATCCTGAGCAAGATTAATCGTCTCTATCATCATATCCCACCTCCCTCAAATCTATTTTAATATTATCTTCCCATCTACCTCTTGGCCTTCCCTAAGGTCTTTTTCTCTCTGGCCTCCCAACTACTGCTATAGAAGAATAAATGTGTTTTTTCTTCCTACTGAAAAATTTCATATTTTGCACATAGGAGTTATTGCAGGAACAACGACGATATTGTCTGAATCATCAAAACTATCGATGCATCAGAGTTACTGGTTGCATGAAATGACTCTAAATATTGCAACAGACAAAACCGGTACAAATATAAAAACAGCTATGGGTTACCATAGTTTTTCCAGAAAGACCTGTTACGTTATTACAACAAAATGAAAACAAGAACATCTAGATATGCCAAAAACTCTCCTGAATGATGTAAGTAAATAGACAAATATCAACTTATATTATTAAAGCTCCCACAGGGAAAGAAGGAACTTTTGACACCTCTGTAACGATATTTTTGAACTTCCATCTGCTCCCCGGATCCCTCAGCCAATAGAACTAGTTACGTCATATGTGCCTCATATACATATTCCCTAACTTACCTTCTGCACTTACCTGCCTGTCCACCTGCCCTTCATTCAGCTGCTTGCTATGAGGGGGGAGAAGGAGAAATGCTATTAGTTGCAATATTGTGCTCTGATCCTTTATCTGTTATGTGCTTTACGACACTACTATAACTCCGAAACCAATCCTGCTAAACAGACTGCCCAGTAAGTGACTAGAGGTTGTTTGTAGAATCATCTGGAGCTATGTGCACTGAATTTATTTCGTGCCAGATATCCCTATAATAGAGTTACTTTGCGCAAATTGCATGTGGAGAGAAGTTTGTACAGATTGAAGATATGTGCGTGTAAACATTGCTTAAATGTAAAAGTTGTGATGATACCAGCATTTCTAACTAGTTCTACGTTCATGTGAAACTGTGATGTGTGTTATGTTACAGGCTGCAGTTAGTTCATTTTCACATGCTGCCAGCAGATGGCAGCACCAGCATAACCAAGACCAGCCTCTTGGAAACCATCAGTCACAATCCCCATTAGCTGCAGGACTGGCCTTGGAATTGGGACAGGCACTGAGAGTGGACTTGGACAGGATAGCAGAGGCTGCAACACAATACAGACATGCAGCTGATTTGCAACGGAACAGTCCTCTTGAACAGCTGAACAGTTTAGGACTATTAGCAACCTGTAAGATTGAACTAGGTGAGAGTGATGTGTGTACTGGTAACCCCTTTACATCCTAGGTACCACTTGTTGGACATACTTTTTTTCTAAATATCGTAAAATCAAATACCCATATTAATTGTTTCTTTTGTCTTGTACAAAATCTTTTTCTAAATTATCACATTATCTTCCTTTGTTTGCACTGCTTATCAGATTAAGATAGTTTCACTGAAGAAAGAGTTGTCCTCAGTGGCCATGCAGCTACCATGCTTGCTGATTGTTGGATTCTAGGCTCACCAGTCCAGTCCTGGCTTAAGGTGATGAATTTTAAAGGGTGAAAAAATCCTTAACATTGCTTCCTCTAGGAGGGAAGAAAAAGCTGTGGATCCATGTCTTTGATTTACTATATTTAAAGAATTCTATCCCTAATAGAAGGCTCCAGGTAATTCCTCGGCAATTTTTTCGAAATTCTTTTTTCGTATTGCATATTGTTTTGTTGTTGGTTTCTAAACTTTCTAATGCGAGATACAGCACCATTACAGCCAAAACGAAATTGATAAATTTATGAAAAACAAAATCGCACAATCTGTTGATGATCACTTAATTGGATGGTGGATAATTGTTTTTTACTATATTTGTATGTTAGGAAATATAAAATGAAATAGGTATGGTTTCAGAAAGTCAGCATAAAATACAGAGTTCAGAAATAAATTTTGTGAGACTGATGAAAGGCTGTACAAAGAGAGAGAGAGAAAAACAATAATAATAATAATAATAATAATAATAATAATAATAATAATAATAATGATAATAATATATTATTATTATTGTTATTATCATTATTATATTATTATTATTATTATTATTATTATTATTATTATTATCATTATTATTATTCATTGCTGATGTTTTTGTTATATTTTTTGTGCTGAACTGTAATTGGGCACTGGCTGTTGTAGAGCACATTAAATATAAGTAAATAAATAAATAAAATCATTATAATAATAATTATTATATTATTATCATTATTATCATTAGTATGATTATTATCATTATTGTTATTATTATTATCATTATTATTACTATTATTGTTATTATTATTATTACTACTACTACTATTATCAGTATTATTATTATTATTATTGTTATTACTATTATTATTATTATTATTATTATTATTATTATTATTATTATTATTATTATTAAGGATAATGTCATTTAACGTAATTTAAAACCTACTCAATAAACGATAAAAATAGATCAGTAAAACAGTAATTGGGGTACAGTAACAAGATATAATGGAAAAAGCAAAATAAGGGAATTAGCTGACATTGCTTATAGAAAAAAACTATGTATTAATCAAATAGTGTGCTAATGTGGGGATAAGACTTTGGTAAAGACAGTTGTGGTGTTGTCAGTTAATAATTTAAGAAAATATATTTTTTAGTTAAAAATTATAAGAAAGCATGAAAGCAGAAGTATAGAAATATTCATTATCATTGTTTCAGGTGACTATGATGGAGCATTGTCTGTGTTTAATGAGATGGTTTCAGTTGCAGAATATGGTGGAAAACCACCAATGGGAGTTTACTGTGATATCATGCACAGGTATGTAACATTGAGCTTATTTTTCCTTGTAAAGCAGGCAGTTTTGTACAAAAGTGTTTCGAGCTTTTTTTTTTTATTATCTTATTGATTCTAAGTATAGACTTCTTACAGAGAAATCGAAAAAAAAAATGCTGCATTTCCAAAAATCAGTGTGTTTAAAAAGATACATGATGGATTTACATGCTTTAAATCACATAATGCACAGGAAATATGAAAGTTTTCTGAACACCATAATACTAACTTTGATGTACACACTATAGCTCTGCGTATACCAAAACAATATTGAATCTTCATCCTCGTTTGCTCAACCATTTCTACAATTACTGTCCTAATGTCTGCAGTGCTTCTCTGTTGTAATAAATTGTTCTAGATAACGTCTCCGTTTCGTATGTTCTGTGTGTTGCCTACATTCAGGGCAGCCTGGAAACTTAATCATTGCTACTTGTACATGGAATTTTAATCACTTGCACATCATTTGTTGGTTTGTCTCTTAATTACCGAGTGATGAAATATATGCAATATCATACAATAACGCAGTTAATTTTAGTAGTAAATTTATAAAACTTGACTAACTGCTGGAGGTAAGATCGAGAAGTGCTCTTCTCAGTATAGACAATGTTTTCCACATATCCCAATATAAAAAGACTAGAGGGTCAAGATCAGGATTTCTGAGAGATCAAGAAGTAGGACTACCTCTACCAATCCAACAGTTAGGTAAACTATTATATTTAGTTAATATTTGAGGAGAATATTTAGGTTGAAATGCAACTGTTCATGTTGCTGATAGAATATATGTTTCGGGAAACATATAATGTGTCTTTCACGTGTTAACATGTAATAAAATTTAATACGTGGAAGACACATTATACGTTTTCCGAAGTGATATAGTGTTAAAAGTTGTGTAATCAAGATGTATTCCATACCCAATACTGACTGAACATCAGAGCCATTGTGATAGTTATGACGAGATGAAAAATTCTATTTACACAAGACTTAGACTTAGGCTCTTCCAGTCTACAGTTTGTCACTTTACTGAAGCAACTAACTTGGCTCACATCATATCATGTAACACAGTACATTTCTGTATGTATATTTTGGTATTGTCATATATGATATTAATGCTAACATTTCCTCTAAAAAGTGGCAGTAACTTGGAGCCTTGTCATCCCAACAGTCTAGGGGCTGTTATGCTTGCCATTGGATCCAAAGTTCGTGAGTTCAAACTCGACCTAAAGCATAAATTTTTTTAAGGATGATTGAAAGTTCTTGAGGAATTCATATACTGAACGACATCATGGTTATGATGTGTACCGTTATGAATCCTAAACCTATTAATTTGTTTATTATAGATATATTAATTTGTCCCACAGAATTTATCTGTAATGTTGACACTTAATATTTTAGGAGAAAAAAAGTTCTGTGGGACAAATTAATATATCTATAATATTCTCTTAGCTAGCAGTGCATAATAACTGCGGATTCCCGGCCAACAAGTCACTCAGCTGAGTGCGCTCCTAGTATAATGGCAGTTGACATTGGATACACGTCAACATATATATGCCTAACTTGGAGTCAGGCCACAAAGAGAAACATCGAAGGAGGAAGGTTCGGTCCGGTGCTGTGGATTGAATTCGGCGTAGCTCAGTGGTCAGAGCGCTTGGTACGTAGAACCAAGGACCCGGGTTCGATCCCCGGTGCCGGAACGAATTTTTCTCCTAAAATATTAACTATTAATTTGTGTTAACTGTTAAATGCTCAATTTCACTGTATTACATTACAACTAACCGCAATACTATTACCTTTAACCAAAAGTGTTTTCAACTTTGCCCAGGTAAAGACAAGACTGACCGAGTTTTCAAAGTATTTGTAGTTATTGGGCAATACTAACATTTCTGAAATAATATAAATAAAAACATGTCATAAAATTGAAAAAGTGCATTATCTTTGATCTAAGTTTACAACCCAGTGAGCATACAGATGCTCCTTGGCAAAGTGGTTACTAAAAAGGTGGTTTGTAGTGCATAACAAAAATCTTTGATGCGAAAAAACTTCATTTTCGCATTTAGCACACCCCAAACATACAAATCACATTGTTTTTAGTTGGGGCAAGTTTCATGTTACAAAGTGTAGTTTTATGTAGTTCTAATCCACAAAAAACCACCATTATATATTTTTTTTAAGTTAGACTTTATAACTTAGATATTACACCATTAGTTGCATAGGAAGTGTGAAGATAAATTGTTCAGTTTACAGAATTGAATTGCAAAAAAATAGAGATTTATACCTATTGTATCTGTATTTTAATTAATAGTGTAACAATTACAACTGAAAGTAAGAAAGTCATTTCCTTGAATGACATTTCTTTGTTGAGTGTGTTATTACGCTTTGATACTGGTTTTAGCCACTATTAGTAAGTGTATAGTTTTGATATTTGCGAAGTTTTATAGAGTCTAGACAGGTTTGTCATTTATTCATGTTGAATACAGGGCTCCTACTAAAGATCTTTCCGGTTTCGAACACATGTAATTTACGTTTTGTGAATCTGAGGTTCATGAAAATAGTACCAATTGAAAGAGAAACTCAAAAAGTTTAGTTCCTTACTTTAAAGATATTCAATGTGTCCCCCCTTGGTAACATGGCACACGTCAAGCCTATAGTCAAGTTCCACTTAGGGACATGGATTTTCCGACCCCCAGGTTCTGAGGTTATGTCTGTTCACTTTACCAGAAAGATAAAAAGTGATTTCGTCAGAAAAACACCACAGAATGAATAAATTCTTCATCGTTTTCAATTAAAGTCTGCATACTTAATGCAGAGATTTCTTTGTAGCACTTTGTCTTCTGCTTTTAGGGCTTGCAGCAACTGTAGTACTGATGAAATTGCAATCACTTGCGAAGAATCTTGCCTTAAAATCAGTGTACCATTTACGGATTGTAGGTGCACTGGGTGGATATGCACCAGACTTTGTTTGGTAATGCCGTTGCACATTAATAACTGACTGGTTTACATGAAAATCAAGCACAAAAAAGCTTTTCTGTCCTCTATAGCAGCCATTTCGCCTCAACAATGAACAAATTTGTTTATATGCACTATTATGAGGCAGTGTTATCAACTAGGAAAACAATGTTGCCACAACTAAACATTTTGAGTTTCTCTTTCCATTTGTTCTATTTTCATGCAACTCAGATTCATAGAACGTAAATTATATGTGTTCGAAACCGGAAAGGTCTTGTGTAGGAACCTTGTATTACTGCTTTCGCAAACAATCATACTTTTATTATTTCTATGTTCTTTTCCCCCCTGTTGCTTCTCGATCTTACCTCCCTGAGTTTGTCTGAGTTTTATAAATTTACTACTAAAACTAACTACGTCTTTTGTATGATATATGTTTCATCATTCAGTAATTAAAAGAGAAACCAATGATGTGCAAATGATTAAAATTCAATGTACAAGGAGCAATCAATAAGATACCTGACTGCCCTGAATACAGATAACGCACAGGGCATAGGAAATGGAGACGTTATTTAGAACCAGAGATACGCATGGAAACTATACTAAATGCATCACTTGAAAGGCAGAGAAGAAGACTGGCCATAAGGCGCATTCCAGGAAAAAATCGCAATAGGTCCTTGACATGTTTGCACAAAATGTGTAGAAGCTCAGTTCTTAAAGATAATCTGACTCTATTTAATAGACTAACCCAACAGTCATGGAAGCAATGATCTTCTGTGACACGCACATATATGTGTAACTGTACAATAAATACAAGTGTAGTTCGAAAATCTATTGATTGCACTTTGTACATTTATGGTAAAAGAATTAGTATGTCAACACAATGTATAAAATGAATTGTCTAATTAGCTTATATAGAGGAGGTATGTGTTTCTGGCCATTTGATCTACTTACTGAGTTTTTCTGTGTGTTTTACGTTATTAAATGATACAAGTAATTCACTGAAATACTTTCTTTTTCCAAGGTGTGAAATAACACGGGTTCTGCTTCTATTAATTTTGCAACCTACAGCTCAGCGACTGCCTCCAGACTTGGCCCAAGTATTAGAAAAGTATGCATGGGCTGAAGATGGAAAAGTGCCAGGTAATTAATGTAAAATAATATATGCTATTATTCGATAGACTTTCCGTAGTGCTTTTAAAACTTGTTAAAAGTTTGAGACGGGACATTCAAATCCCATGAATCTTGAAAAAGATTAAAAAAAAACTCTAATTGTAGTGCTTCTTTTGTTATCGAATATTTCAGATCTTAACCTACAAGCTGTTAAAACCTTAAAAAGATTGTGCAAATCTAGTCTTTCAGGTGAAGCTTCCTGTAAAGCAGATTTGAATAATTTCAAGGGAAAAATTGTTCCGGGGCGGGGTATCGATCCCGGGACCTCTGGTTGAATGTACCAGTGCTGTGTGACTTGGAATTGTGGTTTTCTGTCTATATATACGTCACTGTGTACATTAACAGAAAACCACAATTCCAAGTCACACAGAGTTTGTGTGCACTCGATGTGGGTCTCTGGTGTTTCGTCAGCCCATGCGAGTTGTGTGGATATAAAGGGAAAAGTTGAGACGGTGTCGGGTGGAGTTCCCGGGTAGCTCAGTTGGGAGAGCGCTGGTACTTTCAACCAGAGGTCCCGGGATCGATACCCGGCCCCGGAACAATTTTTCCCTTGAAATTATTCACCTTAAAAAGATTAGTTTTAACTCCGAGTTCTAAATCTTTCTTAGCTCTGAATTAACACTAATTTTTTTACCACATTAAATATATGTTACTGGTAAATTCCAAAATTTGGGCGCATTATGATTTCCTGACCATATCTAGATAGGACATATTGTCTTGTATAGGTCGGGATGTGACCAAATATATCCTGATAGATCTGGATAAATCATAGTTTTTTTAACAGTGTGTATATGCAGTCTGAGCCACTAGACATGCATGTGTATATTCACTTTCCTCTATCTTGTAAATAAATATGTTTATGGCTGGCTGTATTTCAGATTAGGTGGTGTTGGGTATTCTCATTTCTTTTTTATTTCTCCAATAAGGACTTACTTCATAATTTGCCCCGGAAATGTCGAAAGTGAATACAGTGGTAGAGGGGGAAATTATGTACCTCTGTGATATTCATGAAAAAAAATCTAGATTTTTACTCAATTTTTGGATATGCTTATATCAAGTACGTAAGTAATGATTAAGTATTAAAAATTAACGTCATTTAAATAATAAAAGAAACTGTAGATTTAACAAATAATTCTCCAGTCAATTTTTTTATTACTTTTCATAAAAACTGTTCATTATTAATTCATGTTTATTTTCTGTTTAAATGGTATCTAGAAAAGAAATTATAGATACTTACATACACATACTGACTGGCAAAAAAGAAAGCAATACACTGGAATATTTTACGATATTTTTCCGAATTGAAGGTTCGCACATATTTAACACTAAGGTTGGCTGAGACGTGTATAGTAGCTATGCTTGTTGTCACATGTGCGTGGTGGCTTGGTGACACATAAATAATATTTGATAATGAGAAATTTACAGTTCCGAGACATTCAGTGTTTAAAACTGGCAATATATTTTTTAATGTTTGATATAGGTTTCCCCACCTTTCATTGTAAGTGGTATTGTGAATTGGTGTACAGATTTTATTTCGTATTTGACTTGTTAGTTTGCTCTGGAATATAGACTGACTTTTATCGTAGTTTCTTAAACGTAAATGTAGTAGATATTTCAGATGTAGATGTAGGTCTAGATATAGATGGTGAAAGGGGAAGCATTTCCAATTCTACAGCTAGGTGGTGGGCCAAGCTTTATCGAGAGAGTGATCAGGTAGCAAAGATGCATTCTACAGTCTGCCTTCACATAGGGAGCAAGATGAAACCCTCCAGACACAGATTCGGGAGAACTCCTTTCAATCTCCTGATGGATGAAGACTTTGTCCTCCTTTCTAGTTTGCAGGCAAACTGTTCACAACTGTCTTAGGAATGCTGAACTTACGAGGGCTGCATGAAAAGAAATGGCGACACTGCTGTTATGTCAGTCACGTAAGTCAGGTAGCCTTAAGGTGTTCTGAAGCTGAGAATGGAGTGCAGCGAGTGGTATCGGTTGTACAATATTCAGTCAGATATGGGGACACCTTAAAGTACAGGAGGATAGTGCAAGCTCCCTAACGACATGTTTACAAAGCTGTAACAACGTACGTGGAAATCAAAATTGAAGTTGCATGAGGTCATAGTGCACAAGACTGTTATCAGGGACTGCGTGAAGCATGTGGTGATGCGGCATTGTCATATTATACAGTGGCATGATGGGTGAAATTGTTTCGTGAAGGCAGAGATGCTGTTCAGGATGGCCCCAAATTGACGACCACACTATTCAGCTTCTTGCTTTTCTGCTTGATGTTGATTGCTGCTGGTCTGCACGTGAATTAGTTGCAGAGGTAGGCGTATGCCACAAATCTGTGTTCCACATTTTGTGCGATATTCTTAGGTTCTGCAAAATTGCAGCACATTGGGTACCCCATTGAATCATATAGGTGTAACAGTGATAGCACTATGCAATTGCAAGGAATTGCTGAACTGTTACCAGAGGAAAGCTGACGACTTCCTTGGACAGATCCTCATATGGATGAAATGTGGGCTTGTCCATACAAACCATGCTTGAAGCAGCAATCAAATGAATAGAAGTTCACCTCATCCAAGGACAGTGCGCTCTGCACAAGGCAATGTGAAGGTGATGTTCATTGTGGTGTATGACATCTTTGGGGTAATACTGCGTCATGCTGTACCACTGATGAGATGGTAGTTGCTGCTTACTACTAGCGATGGAAAATACTGCAACATCTGCCAAACTCATCTGGTATGACTTCGTGCAATTATAGTCCTTTACCCAAAATGAAAGAGCCATTTAGAGGAAAGCATTACAACACAAGAGACATCATTATTCATGCCATAGAGTGGTCACTTCGAGACATCAACAGAGATGGATGCGCTGATCGTGTATAATGCCTTCCACAAATGTGACAGAAGATGATAAACATGGATGGCGATTACATTGAAGGAATGTAAGTGGTGTTTCCTCTGATAATAAAGCCATTTCAAAATTATAGCACTGTTGCCATTACTTTTTATCCAACGTTCGTAAAATATGCTCTACGAAGGTATCTTTGACAGGTGCTCAAAAACTTTATTGTCTCATATATGCAACAGAGGTGCTGAATTTCTCCTGGGAGGATGTAATTTTCTCTGACGAAGCCACATTCTCTACTACTGATCTGCTTATACCATGCACCCAAACTAGGTATGAATCTACACACGTCACTTTTACTCACAGGAGTGGCCATGTTATATTCATTGTTGGGTTGGATAACTTCCTATAGTGCCAGGATGCTGTTGAGACACCCGGGAGCTCTTATCGTAACACTATATGAAGAGCTTCTGAGTATTTGGTTAATTCCAGCCCTGAATGATGTTTCTCGAAATATTGCATATTCATTTTGAGTAGAACAGCCATCCAGTCCATACAGGAGGCCTAGTTCACTGGCGATTCAGGAGTGATTTGCTTGTAAACAAAAAAATTAAAGTAATATCTTGTCTCCAAATTCACCTGACCTGTCTTTTATTGGAAATGCCTTAATCCCAGTGAAGAAGACACCTCTGGTCAAAGGTTCTGAAGATTTGTAAAAACTCTACCTCAAAGAGGATTATTTCATCAATCTTGCATGTCTGGTCAATTTTAAGAAGTCATAGAGCAGAAAGATGGACAGACGAGTTATTGATATTGTTTTCATACTTTTTTTCGCTAGAGACATTATTTCAGTTTCTCATATATATAGACACACACATGCACGCATGCACACACACACACACACACACACACACACACACACACACACACACACACACACACACACGTCCCACGCAGTGGCGTCGCGGTCTAAGGCATCGTGCCCTAGGACTGGCATTGGATAAGAAATTTTCTCATGAAATTTCGGCCAGTGTATGGGACTGGTGCCCACCCAGCATTGTGATGCACTTGTAGAGTTACGATAGGTAGCGAAAATCCAGTTTCGCAAACCAGTTATAACAACTGGGGGGGGATCATCGTGCTAACCACACGATACCGCCATTCTGGTTGGATGATCGTCCACCTCTGCTTCGACATGTGGGCATGAGGCCAGCAGCCGGCTGGTTGGTCTTGGCCCTTCAGGACTGTAGTGCCATGGATTTACTTTACATACACACATGCGCACACACACACACACACACATACACAGTGAGAGAAGTGAGATAGTATGCACCGGTATGGAATACTGCCACTGGTTTGTATGGCTAGGAAACATACCGTTAGTGAAAAACGACATACCGTTGCTGAAAAAAATGTGACACATAAAAATTGGTTTATATACAGTGAGTCAGCCAGGGCTAGACCGGCATCAGCCAAAAGTCGTATGCATAGTAACTGCTGCACCATCACAGTGATCAGATCTCTTGCTCGCATACATTTCGTGTTTAGTTACGTAAACACGTTCACGCAGTGAGGGTGCAGCTACCTCCTGTTAAAATTTGTGCACTCAAACTCCTAACACCATGTATATATACTGAGATATATATTTTGTCTCTGTGGCTGGTCATGATAATATCTTTGAAAAATATTGGAGTGCAAGAGGTCAAATGACTTTATTGTCAAACGCCTGGCATTACAAAACAACAACATATTTTTTCTCTTTTTGTTTGTTTGTTTCTTCCTTTCTGGCCCACAGCCATAACTTAAACCAATGAGTAGGGTACTGGCCTACTGGGGGCCACGTCAAAAAAAGAAAATAGTAAATGAATAAAATAATTTGTTTTCATATATATATGTATATTTTTGTTTGTTTGTAGACACTTAGCATATAATGTAACCACAGTGTTGGAATTTTGCCATTTGCACTATGAAGAATGTGCTCAGTCTTATTTGTACTGACTGTACATTATATAGAAGCTACTACTCACCCCAAATATAGCCTAATCTGAATCTAGACACACTTTTAATTTGTATTAGGATTGCCATAAATTGATAGTATTGTTAACAGTTCGTACTTGTCTTTGAACTTATGGTATATACTGTATCTGGTGACTGGTAACTTTTATAATTTACAGTAAGCTTCTTGACAGAAGATCAGTTCCTCCTCCTTCAGTCATTAGTGATGGCATGTCAGTCACGTGATGTGGAATCTCTCTGCAACCTCGAAGCAGAACTTTGGTGCCATTTATCTTCAGAACAAAAAGACTTGTTACGGACTCTTGTCAGACAGATGAGCAATGGAACAAAGTGAAAAGTGCGGTTGTGAGTGTAAGGAGACTGTTAAGTCTGTTCAATATTTTCCATATTGAAAATGTAAGTAGCATGTATCTATATTTCCTTTCTTTTCAGTATATGTCAGATGATAATGTACAATTTTCATTTTTTTTTTTTTTACATTTTTGTGAAAGAATATTTAAATTACTTTCATGGCCTAATAATGAACAATTAAAGAGGGAGATTAGAAAGAAGTAAGATTTTAGTCATTCTGATCTCAGTTTGATTCACGCAATGTGTTTGATCTATACGAGGTGATTCACGGGGATTTATCGTCCGTTACGGAGCTTATTTCTGAAGACATTTTGAGCTCAAAATGTCATATAAACATTTGTCCTAATCTCAATATTTTCAGAATTACACTAATTTGAAGTTGTTTATAAAATATTATTCTTGAGTTTTAAGGGTAAAAGAATGTTACAGATAAAGAATGAACTATTCAGGAGTATCATTTCTTTAATTAGCTAATATTCTGAAGCTAAAAATGTGTTGCGAATTCCATAGTTGCTTTGTACAGATTTTTTTTTTTTTTTTCGATTTTTAACTACAAAATTACATTTTCTTACACATTTATCACAACAATTGTTACAAATCACGCCACTCTTGTAAATTCTTTAAGACTGTGCATTAGGGTGCATAATTAAACTATGAAGTATCAAGTTCTTAAAGTCGTATGATTTGTAAGAATTTTTATGATAAGTGCATAAGAATGACGTTATTTTTAGTTAAAAATTGAAAAATAAAATCTGTACAAAGCAATTAACAACATATTTTTAACTTCAGAACACTAGCCAATTAAAGAAATAACACTTCTGAATAGTTCATTCTCTATTTGTAATATTTTTTTTACCCTTAAAACTAAAGAAAAAGATATTTTACTAACAACTTCAAATTAATGTAACTTTGAAAATATTGCGATTAGGACAAATGTTTATATGATATTTTTTGCTCAGAATGTTTTCGGAAGTAAGCTCCGTAAGTGAAGGTAAATCCTCGTGAATCACTCTGTATAGCATCAGACTGGTAAACAAGCTCCTCTTGAGATTCCTATTAATTTTACAGGATTATCTTTTCGGGTTTTATTAGATAACTTTCTTATAGTAGAGAAAGCCCTATTTCCATTTTAATCAGATGGGAAAACTTTTAACAAGAGTATTATACATGTATAAACAATAGAAGAGAAAGATAAATGTATTTCTTCTAGAAACATAATGTTTATTCTATAAGGAAATGACAAATCATAATGTAATACCAATTTGATTTCAAGGTAACGATTTTGCATGAGAGGTAACAGCAGCAGCAGTAATGAACATTTTTACAGTGATTCCTGCTTAAGACGTTTTCCAAGAGACCAGCACATTTTAAACCTCTTCTGAGGGAAGACATCTTAAAAGAGTGAACTATATATTGTAACGGAATTATAGCATAATCACTAATGAAATTGAATGAAGCATGCATTAATAATTTGGGGAATGCCTGAAATAACTCAGCAAAGAGAACCAACACTGTGGCCATAAATACTTTTTGCCTCCCATGTACTGTTTTATATCTCTGTCCACAATATTTTCTGAATGAATTGTTGATCTGTCCATTTACTGTCTTAAAGTTATTATTTGGTCTTGAAGTTATTTCTTCAGCTTTTTGCTTTAATATGGACCTGCATTTAGAAATATTCATGCCACATTTTTAACGAAACCATTTTAGGGTCTGTTTTGATCTTCTTGTATGTAGAAATTTTTAACTTTGTGCTTGGTTTGATACTTCCACCTTGCTGAAAAATGTTATTTTTATGCACCATTAATTTAATTAAGGTTGAAATTGGTAAACCTAATTTCTTTGCTAAGTTGATGTGTGTTCCATATGGTTGCTTTCAACTTTGTTGATAACACTTTATTTTTTCGGAAATGAATAATGCCTTCCATTTTATACCAATTTTCACAACCACTTTTAACAAAAGTTACTTAAATTAGACAGAATATAATACACTTTTTCACTAATCACGTTTCATAGCACTCAACGAAGTTACCTGGGTGAATAAGTGATCCCGTAATAATCTAAGAACATTTGCTGGACAAAACATTACATTTTTATTGGTTACAGGTAATTTCGTCCAATTTAAAATGCCCACAGACAGAAAAGGTCCAGTCAAAAATGTCCAAGTAAAAATCGTCCAAGGATTTAGTCCAAGCAGTAAATGTCCAAGAAGCAAAAAGATCCAAAATGTAATACATCCAATATACGAAAAAAACCAATATGCAATAGGTCCGATATACAAAAAGTCCAATACATAGGAAAGTCCAATATGCGATAATATACATACTCTATGTACTGTAAGTATATGGCGTTTCATTGAACATCTCAAACAGCAACAAAGCCAATGGTCTTACAGTTACTTGCAGGTCACACTAATATAAAACAGCCCCTAAATTAAAGGTATGTAGAGAACCTACAAAGAATCACCATCGTAGTAAACAACTACCATCAATATAAAGCTGAAAAGTCCACACCTATGGAGTAATGGTCAGCACGTCTGACCGCGAAATCAGGTGGCCTGGGTTCGAATCCCGGTTGGGGCAAGTTACCTGGTTGAGGTTTTTTTCCGGGGTTTTCCCTCAACCCAATACGAGCAAATGCTGGGTAACTTTCAGTGCTGGACCCCGGGCTCATTTCACCGGCATTATCACCTTCATTTCATTCAGACGCTAAATAACCTGGATGTTGATACAGCATCGTAAAATAACCTAATAAAATAAATAAAGCTGGAAATGACTTACCTTGCTATTTAAGAAAAATTTCGTATCATCTGAAATTATACAGTAACCCGGATGAACCTGAAAATGTTGATGAGTCAATTACGTTACCTTGCGCATCCGAAGTCCATAAGAATTTGTTGTTTATAAGGTTTCTGTTATAACTATTACACTACCAAATAAAGTTGTATTACAGAGATCATTGCATGAGTAATTGTGTTCTTATATTATATTTAGATTGGACTTTTTCATACTGGTACCGTAGACATTACAATCAAATGAACATTTTTGTTCATTGGACATGTTGACCATTGGACTTAATTACTGCATGGACATTTTGTAACAGATTTTTTCAGTACATTGGACCTTTTCATACCCTGAACATTGAAAGCATATGGATATTTTCGTATGTTTGACCTTTTTGTACTGGACATTATCTCTGTTTATTTTTTTATTATCTGAAAATTTCCCTTTTCATGTGGGAAATTGTTTCAAACGGGAATTAAAGCATTTCTTGTTATGCGGTTAATTTTGGGATCAAACCATTTCAACATTTTAAGGGATAAAACATTTCAAGCTGAATCTTCTTAAGTGGGAACCACTGTATATGCAATGTTCAAAACGTGCTTGCAATTTAATTTCTGGAAATTGCTAACTATTGAATGAAATTTAACCCGAAGGAATTATTTCTATCCTTTTAATATGCTTATTTTCTTATCATTTAAATCCAACAAAGACACATGTGGCAACATCTTTGAAAGATCAAATGACCGGCAGAAGCAAAATTGCATCACAAATTTAAAGCACTGAAGAGAAGCAATGACTTTTATTCTAGTGTTATATATCAAAATGCAGTAAAAGGTAGGCTTGGAAACAAATAATATGATATAGGTTATTTCAATAGTGCAGTATTGTCAAAAATTGAAATATTTATGGAAACTTTGTAACTACTGAAGTTAAACCAAGAGCACATTAAGACTTCCTGCTGGTCATCTACTAATGGTTGAAGAGATGGTATTAAACTCCTTCTAACACCTCAATAGCTGTTTGTGTATATTTATATTATTTGTTTTAGGTCAGTTCTGACCAATTTCAAGTTCCAAAAATATATTTAGGTTGTTTTATTACTGTAAGATTGATGGGATTCTAAAGTTCTTTATTCGTTCAAACCTTAATATGAAATTATAATTACCGGTATATATTATTTCCGTCCATATACCAATCTGTTAACCTTTCCATTCTGGTGCATGAGGTAACTTCAGAACAAATGACATCTCTTACAAGTAATATTTTTAGAAATTTTACGAAAACACTGCTGCACAGTTTCTGTTTCAATTAAGTAACTTTATTATCTTTATCTTACATGAAATTGAGATCCTTTCGACTCCATAGTTGATGTTATTGTGCTTTCTTTTGGATCTGAGGTATATAGGTTTAATCCCAACCGAAGGCAGTGAATTTATAGGCTGAAGAAATCAAAGTGTGGCTTCAATGTGTTGAAAAAGAAAAGTCATTGACCATATGTAGTAGGTAGTTTTACTGCAATAAACGATACCTTTGTTCATGAATTAAGATCAATAAAGACAAAATTATATTTCCAAATCCATCATTACTTCGTTCTCAGTTAAGCCCAGATCAGTTGAGAAGATCCAATGGCATTTTTGTCTAGTGCCAATTGTGTAATGCTTGTTTCTAATATTTTGATTCTTGTTGTGTGATATTTTCGAATATAAATCAAAATTGAAACTTGCAAATTGCATTTGTTGAATTGTCATTGGAATAAATGTAATCACTATAGTATGATCGTAGTCATATATGGTAAAGATTCTTATATTCTAGGTTGTCTTTATCAGTAATCTTGATTTGTGCTCATTGAGTCAGATGGGACAGACTTTATTATCATATAGTCATTGCCTGAATTTTCAACCTACTTGCCTCTCAAGAATAATAGTGACTTGTCTCATGTACTTCTTGATGAACTGTTGATTTGTAGGTCGTTTGGGAAATACAAGAAGTTGTATTGTGCATTAGAGGTATCATACATGTAACATAACAATGGGAACAGTTTTGAGATATCATTGTTGAAGATCTCAATTTCAGTTGCTATCGTGAATATTTTGACGACTGTGAAGGAACTTCATTGCTGCGTCATCAGTCTGTATGTAGGACTTGATATGGAAGATTTTTAAAGCCCTAATTCTGAAATTGAGTCCTATTGTAGTCTGAATATGTATACAAATATAAATTCCGAATTGTGCGCAACATTTATTACTTATTAAATATATAGAGTCCCCTTATTTAGACCTATAAGTTGACTCGTTATCTTTGTCTGCTGCTTGTTTCTGTCGGTGGGAGTAGAGATATTGTTTGTGAATTTATGGACGAAATGATAAGCGGTGACTCATACATTGCAAGTGTATGACATCATGAACTTGACTCCATTGAGATTATGTTGAAAATCAACAGTCTCTATAGTTATACAATATGTATGGTTAGCTGAAATACAGAAGAGCATATAATTTTTTATTTACAATTGTTATGCGAAACATGAAAGTTGTAAAAACTGTAAATGGAAATTCGAAAGAAAGGAAAGTTCTTTGAATGTAATAAGAAACTTATTAGATATTATATAGCAGAGAATTGTGGCCTGTGAGATCACCTGATTTAAATCCGTGTGAGTTTTGAAGGGGAAAGTGTATGAAAATAATCCGCATACAGTAGAATAGTAATATGCGTTACAAGAGCGGTATATTGAAGTTTTCATGTTCGAGGAAAAGTTTGAAAGAGCGAAACGTAGTTGAGCTTTTTTAATTTCCGAGAATTGAAAGAAAACATACAGCTCGTGTATCGTACATTATTTTGTGCGAAGATCGTTTATTACATACCTGAAAGAGGAATTTCTAATTAGTTGCAATGAAATCTCCATCTTGGTTTCTGTTCAATGACGGCAAATTTGCAAAACAAAAATATCTATCTTAACATTGTTGCTTTAAAATGTTTTCTGTGTTTACTATACTCCAGCAGGCCGTGATATACGTCTGTCTCCCCCCCCCCCCCCGTCTATGATGAGTCTGGAATCTTGTTGATTTTTTCACGGCTTCCTTAATGTTACTTGCATCACGAATGCAGTAACTTTAGTGGAGTTGTAGAGTTTACTTAATTTTTACAAATATTTAAGAACAATAATTAACAGTGCAATTTAGGTGAAATTGCAGTGGTAAGTTTCCAATTTATAATTATTACTATATTGAACGTCTCTAAAAATAATATGTTAAAAGCCTAAAGCAGTAAAATCAATATGTCACTTAAGCGGTAAGAAGAGGGAAATTGTTATGTGTGTTAGGTTGGGAATACTGAATGTGGAATTTTAGACTTTCCGCGGATTGGTTTTGTGCGGAAACCAAGCAAATACGCACGATCTCGCACAAAAATTAAAAGAGAATATTTGGGTTACAATAGCTATTACACCGACTGAACTTCAAAGAGTGTCCCAAAACTAACTCAAGAAGTGCTGCCAAATAGTGTCTGGACTGTGATGACGGAGGGAGTTTTTACTCTCTCATGTAATTTTAGGAGTGAATTTATTGAATTAATTTGTCCATACACAGTTATGTTTCTGCTCATGGAACCTGCTTGCTTGTTTTCTGCTGAGTGTTCTGTCAGCATGTGACTAGTGCAGGCGACATAAGTCGGGGGGAGGGGGGAACTTTGTATAATGTGTAGTTAGAGTTGATACAGAGTAGCACACAAATGAGTAGTGTCGATCATGTATTATTTTTATTTATTGACATAAAAGATTATACAGCAAATACATTCCAAAGAAATTTTGTGTAGTTTATGTAAATTACTCACCATTACCATCCCCATTTTGAAGGTAGTGCTGAATATGATTTCCACTGTCACATATTGCAGACGACAAACCTCAGGTTAGCAACTGAGGCATTCTTTAACTTATGTTGCATGGCTTGTGTTTACTCTTCACGTGTTCGTGGATTGTTTTGTGCACTTTTTCTCTTTAAAGAACTTCAGTTGTAGATCTACACTTGCAGTTCTTTTCTCAGTAAGCATACTGTATATATGGACGAGTAACCAATCGAATGTGAGACAAATGATTCCATCATGCTGGAACATTATGTAGTGCAGTTCATGGGACCCATCAAAGAAGCTCATATATACACCAGAGTTAATGGTTTCCTCAAAGAACACTGCTCCATTATTACAATTTCCTGAGATTACAAACCAGACACCTATTTTCATATGGTGGAGTTGTGGTTTCTATACATGTGCAGATTTTCATTAAACCAATGTCACATACTGTGTAAATTACATATTCTGATAAATGAAAAAAGAGGATTATTTTTTTCATAACACACTCCAGAAACCATCTACAGTGAGTCACATGGTTGTGCATCTCTATTTCTTTTAACACATTAACAATAGAACTTCTGCTGCAATTGATGTAATAGTATATGTTGACAAGATGTCAATGAAATATCAATTTCTGAGACAGTCACTTCATCACTCAGCAAATCAATGATAACCTATGGTGTGGACAGAAAAGTTTCTTGGCTTAGGTGCATTGATCGCTGAACCAGTAAAATACTGTTTCTTCACTATTCTTTGAATCACACCTTGTGCAGGAACACTTTCACTTAAGAAACCTGTACAAACATGTAATTCCACTACATAAACATGCTGTTAAATTGCATCTGATACGTCTTCTTTGTAGTATGATCCAGGCATACAAATTATCGGAACAAAAGGAAAGAAAAATAAGTTCTCAAATTTGTCATTAATATGCATGCACAATAATAACTGTGCAGAAAAATTTCAAGCGGACAGTTGGTTCTACTTATTCGTGCACCACTCTGTATTATTATTGCAAGATAGACATCATGTCAATGAATCTTTCTTATTACCTACAGTAAAGTGTGGGATTGAGGCCATATGGAGACTTGCTACAGTGACTTGTCCATGTCTGTTTCCTTCCTAGGGAAGATTTTCATTCTTCACTACAAGATACATTATGGAAATGGATAGGAGTAGGTTACTAACATTACGGAAATGATAGGAGTAGGTTACTAAACATCAATATTACTAAAATGGTTTCGGTTTTTCTCACTAGTCACTATCTTAAACCAAATATCACATTATTAATAAAGCTAGGCTTCAAGAGGAAGATAAAATTTTCTTGCAGAAATATGTCTTCGTATGCACCATGAAATAGTCATCAAATAAGGCTTAATTTTCAGTAAGTACCACCTTTGATATATGTGACATGTATTTTCCATATGAATCCGGGCTGTAGTCTCTACTAACTAAATGATCATAACATTATTGGTCTTGTATCCAAATGTGATAGATATTTTTTATCCCTTCACTAATTGACAAAACATTTATTTACTTATATTATTGTAGTTTTATGTTGTTTTCTTGAGTTTACGTCATAAATTTTGAAAAGTGATATACATTTCCAATACACTTCAAAACATCTAATATTTAAAGTGTCTCTTTACTTACTGAATCATACTTTTAATCATTTAAGTGTGTCAAGGAATATATCAAATTAACTTAAAGCTTGCCCAATAAATTCAAGGTGAGAATAACAATTTAAAAGTTCCGCATTAAACTATATCCTCACTTACTGGTTATATTACTCACACATTTGAGTTACAGAATTATCTCGCTACAATTTATGGTAGTTTGTGGCATGAAATGTATAGAAGTGAGCGAAGATTTTAAGTGAACAGGATTAAGAAATTTATATGTTGGGATGTTGTATTACTTTGTTTTGAAAGGGAGAAAAAATATCTTTTAATGTTTACTGTATGTAATCTTACTGCATAATTGAAAAAGAAAAACTCTCTTTTCAAGATGTGATACTCACTTAGAGATTAATAAAGAGTAGTTCATTTCTTGAATATGTAATATAGAAAGTGCCTTATAAACTAAATTAATGTGGATTGCTTTTAGCAGAATGTTTCTTGTTCATGAATCAGAAACAGATTTACGTCAAAGAATCTACTATTATAAAAATACTCTTTGTCACCTAATAGTCTTCCTTTTCTTTGATAGTCCATCATTTATAAACCATCTTTTAAATTTCTTATGCATTTACATTCTTCAAAAGGCCATATGGAGCCATCAAGAAATCACTTCATCCGCCTGTCAGCTAGAATGATCTTAATCATTTTTCTAATAGTTTAACAAATTTGTTCAATTTTGAGTGACAACATTCAACATTTTATAGCTAGTAAAACTGACTTGTAATTAAGAATAAAATCGAATATATTAAAACCGAGTGGTTTAGCTAAAATATTATTGCATTTTACGACAGTTGTGCCAAAAATCATGAGCATATTAATAATTGGTAGTCTGAGAGAGTCAGATCTGAACTGTTTCGTGGACAAAGCAGAAGCTTCTATCCATTCTTCTCAAAGCTTTCTTTGTAAAGACATGCTGTGCATCATTATATGCCAGAATGGAGTTATATGTTTAAACTCCTGGATAAATAACACAATTGTGTCAATCGAATTGATAATTTCGAAGAGAAGTAAAGAAAAGTAACACACATTTCTTGTAATTTGTGTGTTTTTGTGGAGTAGTTTCCTTGATGCTTGCTCGTGACTTTTGATACTATCATGTTGATCATATTCTTATTTTCACTCACTTTTTTTTCTTTATAATTCTTTTCCTTTTTCTTTAGAAAAAAACACGTCACATCCAGAATTCAGAATAAAATATTATTTAGTAGACATTTCAGAATTCAAAAAGACAAGTTTTCGTAAATATTGAATTCATATCCAGGGTTGTATACAAGCATTATATTGTTTAATAAAACATTGCAATAAAACTAAACATCTTTCATAATTGAAGAGTCCACTGCAAGAATGATGGATATCATTTTGCAGGAGAAGCGATTGGAAGTTTGAAATGCTTAGCGCTCAAAGCTTAACTGTGATTTTCCGATCATTACTGGACAATGACTATCAATGTTAATGCCATATAACTCTCTATGTACATTCTACATGTCTTAAGCTATGCATTGACAGTCTTGGTTCATTTTCGGCAAAAAAGTAACATCCATCATTCTTGCAGTGGACTCTTCAATTGTCATAAACAAGCTACCCTTTCGAAAAAAAAAAACAATACTCTGCTATAAAGATAAGTTGCACAACTTGTCTAAGAAGTGGACACTACTACAGTGAGTCCAAGCAAATGTTACCAGTGTTTCTGTCAGCAGACCAGTGCAGTGGCAGGTTACCCCCCCCCCCCCCCACTTTCAATATTGATTGCATCTGTGAACTCAGGGCGCTTTGTTGGGTTAAAATTTACGTGCTATGTTTTATTAATAACATTCATTGGTAGAACAAGAGAAAACTTTAGACGTAAATTTCTTGGCTGCCCAGTTTTGTGTAGAAAAACAATAATAAATTTAATGAATAGGTTAATGAAACGAGTTCTGTGAATGATGTGATGTGAATTATGTATAACACAAGATGGGCAACACTTGCAGCAGCTACTGTGAGGAGGTTGAGTACCGAATGTGATATTAATAACATTGTATGTAAGTTTTAATTCAGTGAATCACCATGAGTTCACAGATACAAGCAGTAGTGATAGTGGGGGGACCTGCCACTGATCAACAACAGAAATTTTGGAACTTACTGGGATTCACTGTACCAGTACTAAACAAAATTACAAGCAGAATAATTGACTAGGGTAATTTTTTTAATGAATTTCATCAAGTGATATAAGCAAACTAGCATACAGAATTAAAAGTAGTAATAGTTTAATGTGATGGTCCTCATATCACCTTTCTTTTCTTTACATAAATAAAATTCTACGTTTCTCTCTTCATTATCCTAGGCTTCAGTAGAGTTCATGCATGGGATGAATATTACTTTGTGCTTTTTTAAACGGTTTCCTGTATCATGTAATATATTTTATTCAATACTTTTTCGATTTTTATATGAATTTTACTTATTTATTTTCCCCCAATCTTTATTGAATAGAAGTTTAGTGTTTATGAAGTTTATGACGAATATCACTGTAATGTGATTTTATTGACGATGAATAGATGAGTTTGAATAGTTCTCATGTCTATTTTTTCCCTAAACTGCTTGAAGAATTTTTTTATAGTCATTGTGTGTTAATTAATTTGTAAGAACATTTGTAGTTAAAACTTTGGAACTACATATTACTTATATAAAATAGTACAATTGGAACAAGTGTATTGTAGAACGCTAAACCAATAGAAATCAACTCTACTTATATTATGAATTTTTTTTGCAAGAAAATAGTTCTGTTCATATAGGACATGTTTTATGAAGTAACTCATTCATAGTTTTCTGCTCTAGGGCAGGCCTTTTATTGCAAACCCAGCATTCTCTAATCTTCCCTCTTTTCTGCCTTCCTCTGTCTCCATATATGATCATATATCTTAATGTTGTCTATCAGCTGATGTTTTCTTCTGCCCTGAACTTTTTTTCCGTTCACCATGCCTTCCATTTCATCCTTCAGAGACAGTTTCTTGTTAGCCATTGACCCAGCCAATTTCTTTTCCTTTTCTATTTACTGTCAGCATTATTCATTCTTCACCCACTCTTTATAGCACAGCTTCATTTTTTATTTTCTCTGCCCATTTTATACACTCCATTTTTCTCCATATCCACATTTCAAATGCTTCCAGTCGTTTCTCTTCACTTCGTCGTAATGTCCATGTTTCTGCCCCATACAAATGCCACACTCCACACAAAGCAGCTCTTCCTAGTTCTTTTTCCAGCTTCTGCAGAACGTGGTCCCTATCTTATTAAAAACTTCCTTTGCCATTGCTATCCTCCTTTTGACTTCCTGGCAGCAGCACATGTTAATAGTACAACCCAAGTGCTAAATGGGAAGCTGTCAAAAGTTAAGGGATGTCGTTGATACACTGTGATAGGTTCTCACTTTATTAAATTTCTTCTTATAATTTTAAAGTATAATTAAAATGAAGAAAAGGTCGACAGGATGTGCTTAAAAAACTGATTTAGAACTGTGTTCGTATTATGAATGCTTTAGTTTTCATTGCAGAAATTTTGCTACAGATGTATACCTTCATTTGTCAGAATTCTAAGGTATTAATTTGTGTATTGAAAGTCCGGCATTATTTATTCAACAAATTATATACCAGATAGTTTTGTATACTTCTCAACATAGACAATAACAGAAGATAGCCTTGCCTTGTTCCACTTCGAGAACTTGATTTTATAGACTGCAACATTTTCAGCTGTTTCTTGTATTTGTACTTATGATCCTTTCAAAATGTGAACTTTATGCCTGTATAGGTGCAAGACAATCATGATATTATCTAATTCATGTCAAGATGTATTAATTTAACTCATGTTTGCTGATTGAAAAAAATTAAGTTTTTCTCTATTTGTTATTCAGAATGTGAACTGAATGCTGTAACGATTTTGTTCTTATGGACGAAATATTAAGTTTTTTAACTTATCAAATATTTTTTGTTGCAAGCTAATCACCAAGTAGGTAATTTTGGTTCTTTAAACATGCCATGGCAGTAGAAACTAACTGATAAAGTAGCACAGAGTACCTAGTATCTAGTAAACAAACAAAAACAGCATATTTAAATTTCTAAAATGTTGATGTAATCTCTCTTAAATTTTGTCAGATTTCTTTATTGTGTGTGTGGGGTCGGTAGTGATAAAATGAGAGTTTTATGATGTGTCATGTTCATAATACATTACACAAAACAATATTCCATAAAAAAGTGGATACATGCTTCTACATTTTCATAGTTTATATATTGTGGTTGCCTGAATTGTAAACAGTGGGCTTGGGATGTGAATAAGATTATAAAAACCTGTTTGCTCTATTTTATATGCGCCTAACTATGATATGAAAGAAGGAAGAATTAAAATCAAATTTAATAAAGTTTGTAACACCACCACTTGGAGTGATTATAAATAATTGGAAGAAATGTTTTATTTTCCAATGTATAATGGGATTGAAAACACATTTAAGAACATTAAAAATAAGTTCGAGAATTCTGGTATGTATGAAGTGTGGTAAAGTAGAGATGTTGAATGTCGTGAGTTTATAAATTATTTAAAGGTTTTAATTGAGATTCTTCCCGCATTTATCTTCGTTTCATCTATTATGCTTAGAATATTTCTGTACTTCAGAGGTAAACTGCCATAAGTCCAAATTTTTCAATTATTAGTTAAGTTCACCAGAGGTTTAATGATTGCAGTGTCTTTCTAGGGGAAAAGTATTGTATCTCAAAATCAAGCTGTTATGAAAACAGCATATGTGAAACTGTTGTATGTCCCTTCATGTATTAGAGGGGAAGTGTGGCAAGTCTTCTGGAACAATTATTTTAGTTATGAGAATATTGTTGTAAGTCCATTATACAATATTTTCCCCCTGAAGAATTTTTATGTTGGTAATTCTGTTGCTCTATTTTAGTTATGAGAATATTGTTGTAA
The DNA here is from genome assembly GCF_040183065.1 of Periplaneta americana. NCBI lineage: Eukaryota > Metazoa > Arthropoda > Insecta > Blattodea > Blattidae > Periplaneta > Periplaneta americana. Next base: position 63,183,943 of record NC_091125.1, on the reverse strand, counting down.
GTCCATTATATTACAATACTTTCCCCCTGAATAATTTTTATGTTGGTAATTCTGTTGCTTTATTATTGTAAGCCCAATACGCTTTTAAAAGTAAATGTCTGTGATATGTTTCTAATAAAACTTAAAGAGGCAGAGATTGAAGAAGAGAAGCATATAATACGAATGGACTACAACAAACATCTTACAGAAGCAGATCTATGTTACACAGAAAAAGCAAATTATAAAAAGGCATCTCGAGAGAACAGTACTGTAAAAAGAACAATAATTATGATACACTTTGAGAAATGTTTGCCAACACCATAGCTCACAAACTGTCAGTCTTTCTTTTTGCGAAAACCTGACAATACACAATTCAACTACAAATAAAACTACTTGTCTGATGTGGGATGAAAGTGTGGTGGGTGTGAAATTTCTTCAGCACTGTACAAATGGATCTTGATTGAATTAACCAAATTGCAAATAGAAGAACTTACAATTTGAAGTGATAACTGCGGTGACCAAAATCGAAATTTCATTATGGTGGCCTTCTGTTTCTGTCTCCTTATGTTCAACGCCAACCTCAAAGTAATTTGTCACAAGTTCTTGTTGAAGGCCACACACACTTGGAGGCTGACAGTGACCATTCCATTATTGAACGCTCCAAGAAGCACAAGAATCAGATGCAGGTAATGGTTCCTTGGGATTGGCAGCAATTCATTCGGGGTTGCAAAACAGAGAAACCCATTTTCTGTGGTGAACATGGAATTGCAAGATTAAAAAAATTACAGGTTGTTATTTACTTCAGTAAAATCACCCCTACTAAAAGGACAAAATTCCAAGATCTCCAAAGCTGTGTACGTACATTCTTGTAAAAAAGGATGCTGGGTAACTTTCGGTGCTGGACCCCAGACTCATTTCACCGGCATTATCACTTTCATTTCATTCAGATGCTAAATAACCTAGATGTTGATACAGCGTCTTAAAATAACCCAATAAAATAAAATTGTAAAAAAGGATGAACCAGGAGAAATTATGCTGAGCTACAAAGCAGATATGAGAGCCAAGGACTTCCAAGAGGTGGATGTTAAGAGGAAGAGTCGGTCAACTTTTTGGCCAGTTGATGTACCTCTGAGAGATACTCAAATTCTGATAAATGCATACAAGTATTCTGACCTACAGAAATGTCTGCAATGGATCCCTAGTGTATGCCACGACTTCTATAAAAATCTGCGGACAACAGAAGATGCACCTGATTACCCAGATGATGACCATGGAAGTAAATGAATCAAAATCTTTGAATTGTAGATTCAGTATATGATACTTTTTTATGGTGTTTTTAAAAATTGCAAGTCCTCTTTTGTTCATTTATGCTTGTGTTTATTCCAGAAACAGAAAATTGTAAGTCCCAGAATGTTGATAAAAAAATTAATTTTCCAGAAACTGAATAGCCTACGTACCATCATTTCCTATTGCCCTTGCAACCCAAAAATCACTTTTATGAATATCAGCAAAAACTATGTTAAAAAAATTAAGTAATAACTGTAGTCAGAAACATTCTTTTTGATCTCATGTACAATTAAGAAATTGTGACTTACGACAATTTACCTCTGAGATACAGATTTTCTGGTTGATCGTAATGGATTTTATTGATATTGGAATCACTGTTATGAAATATTCTAGTGTCAGTTTTTGTATAGAAATATGAACAGTATGTGTGTGTATGTATGTGTAACCACACTATGTACGGTTGGACAGTATCATGAAAGTATTCTTTTGAATTATCTGTATGCTAATGCTGCAGTGACATTTTAATCCTTATTGGTTTCTCACAGTGTTCGAAATGGAGATTTAGGAGATTAGTATATTATAAAAACTGAATCATATGGCCAAAGGAAGAAATTATGTGTATAAAGCACATAGATATGTAACTGGATATAATTTTATTTACGTAAATCTGCCTTATAAACTGAATTAGGTGCAATGTGTTAATTTATTAACTCACTTTAAAATCATACGTGTATTATAATTGTGGATTCAAACTTGAACATTATATCTTAATTAAATTGGAGACGTTGAGTGTTTTTTTTTTTAAACATGAGCATTCCAAAATCATTGCAACATGATAAGAATAAAATAAAATAAAATAAAATATACTAACCATCAGGAATTGTATTTCACATGACATTGTTACAATGTATGCAGCACTATTGTTGAAGGTGCAGTGTCTGCTTTTAAAAGATCTTCTGCTATAGTTTTTTTTATTTTATGAATGCACTATTTCAGAATATACGAATATACATTTTCGTGAGTAAAAAGTTCCAGAGTGAATTAGAAAAAAGTCGATAACATGATATATAGCGTACAAGGTCATTTTGAGTACTAATATTGAAGAGATTTCCGGTTATTGACATTTTCTGTTTGATTAACCTAAGATATAAATTTTACTAACTGAAAAATGTTCCATATTTTTCTAGATTCTCAAGTTTCTCATTAGTTGTTAGGAAAATTGGAAGATTTTAAAGTACTAATTTAGGAAAATTGAATCATCTTAGAAGTAGGCCTACTAATCTTAAATTTAATGAGACATAGTCTGCTAACAATGCATTTATGTTTTACAATTAATTATTTTATTCAAAAACATTGTAAGATGCATTTGCGTTCGTGAATAGTCTCACTTTTCATTTAAAATCCATCTCTCTGTTACATCTACTTGTACTGCAATTTTTCTAACTCACCTGTAGATGAATCATGTTTATTATAATGTACATCATATATAAGACTTAATTTTTCTTTCATTTATTTTCAAGAAATATATAATTTTCCACTTTCACTGCTGTCAATATCATGAGTGAATCTGATGCTGTGAGTTACTTATATAATTCTATTTGTTTAAATCTATAACCGAGTACAGAAGCATAAACATTTCTTCAATAAAATATCTGATCCTTATCATTCTAACAGAAAATGTAAGGATTTTCTTGAAATTGCTCTCTTCCAGTGATGTAGCTTCTACTGATCGTCTCTACATAGGGCTGTTGTGTAAAAACTACATACTTGACTAAATACACAGGTAAAATGAATTCGCATTCAACATGTATGAATTAATCTGTTTAAATAACCTTTATTACACAATAACCTTAGTGGAACATTGACTTGCGATATATTTAGTAGTCTTGGGTTTATCATTAACCATAGCAGCTGTACAACGATATATGATATGTCATGCAGGCACCTACTAGATCTTTCTCGCCTTTTCCAAGAATTGTGATGTACCTAGATAATACTTTATTCTTGTTTGGTTGAAGTTGTAACTTGGCAGGTAAACAGAAAATGTTATGTGTATGAATGTATTAAAGTTTAATCAATAAACAAGTAGTGATATTCGAACCATACTGCAATCTTGAAATTGAAGGTCGTAGAGTATGCAGAAAAGCATGACAATAGAGCAGCTGGACGCAAATTCACAGTTCAGAATTAATTTTTTAATTTCCTTGCTTAAATCACGCACCTTAATTTAAGATTCAAAATTATGATAAAAACATGTTTGAATTGCAAGACTAAATATGGTAATTATTTCACATATTCTTAGCCATTATGGAAAAAGAGCAATGAAAAATTGACTTTTTGTGTGAATATTTGTTGCAAACCAATTTTTTTCCCCTCACATATTATTTATTATCATAGTGAGATAAGTCACTTTCCCCAAAAACGAACAAAGAGCAACAGTTTCCTTATCATTTATTGTGTATTTCTTTACAAAGTTTGTTCGAAGTGGAGACCATCATTCTCTGTACACATTTCACATTGTATGGACACCAATTCACAGATGGCAGAAATGACAGAACATACTGACGATTCATATCCAGTTTGGAATGACTATTCGATCAACTGTTACAATAGACTCAAATCACGTGCTTTCTGAGCAAAAACTTCATTTTTCGTGATACCCCAAAGTGAAAAATCACATGACCTGGGTGGCCACATGACAGCCAATCCATTCATAGAATTGCTCATTTAAGAAGCTCCTTATCCCTAAACCATTTCGACAAAATGAGGGCTGTTTTCTAATTCTGGAATATTCTCCTCTTCTAACATCTTAAGATAACATTTGGTGGTAAGTGTTCCTTCAAAAAAAAAAAAAAGTTGTGCCATGACCTCTTCATTCCAAACGCCACTCTAAACATTCACACCAGGAGTGTTTAAGTCTCTCATGATAATTTCAAATGGGTTTTACTAGTCCAGTAAACTCACTTGTGCTGGTTTACTTGGCCATTCAGCTCAAACGAGGCTTCATTGTTCCATAAAATGGTTTCCGAAAGTAAGGTTTAGCTTCATGTCATACTACGAACCATTTACAGAACCCCAAATGACGGTTTGCATTATTTTCATGTAGCACTTGCAAAGGTTTTGGTTAATATGGTCTCAGTTTGACATTGTGTAACAGGCTTCTTAAAGTGTAATCGTTTAAAAACTATGTTAGCTTAATTCATTGCTAATTATTTGACTAGCTGTTAGAATAAGAGAAAAAGTTGTGAAGAAATTTTAATTCGTGTTATTACTTATGCATTTGTATTAATTGTAGAGCTGGTTGAGTGGAAGAGAAGGCCTTAAGTCCTTAACTCTGCCAGGTAAAATAAATTATTATTATTATTATTATTATTATTATTATTATTATTATTATTATTATTATTATTATTATTACAGTAAAACCTCGATAAGACGCTCTTCAAGAGACTGGGTGTAAACCGCATATTAACCGGGACCGCGTATTAGGCGAGTATACTAATTTTGACTTATATACAGTATCTATCAGCATTTTTCTTTATTGAAATACATGGTTCATGAAAGGTTATACAGTATTACTCCATTATGTAATTACTGTACTGTATGTCAAAGACATTTACAATTTGTACTGTACTTCTTTCGAAAAAGAAAAAGTAATTTATAGTTGTTTGCCGTGTGCGTGTTCTCCAAGTACTCATGTTTACCACACTTCAGTTTCCTGCGATTACATCCTCCCGACATCGCAGCTGTAGTGATTGAATCGCGATTTTTATTATTATCGTTCTTACTGTCGATGATGGGATTCCTAATGGATCAGAGAGTTGTTTCTGAGTAAGAGTACTGTTCTCATCATACTTTCGTAAGATTTCCAGTTTTTTCGACACAGAAAGGGCATTTTGTTTAACACTCATTGTAATCACATTCATAGACAGTTAAATACAATAAAGGACAACAAACAGTCCAGCAAAATTTTCCAGAATTTTATTACGGCCGAGTGAGGAATGCTGTTTGTAGGTTATTTTACGACGCTTTATCAACAGCTTAGGTTATTTAGCGTCTGAATGGGATGAAGGTGATAATGCCGGTGAAATGAGTCCGGGGTCCAGCACCGAAAATTACCCAGCATTTGCTCATATTGGATTGAGGGAAAACCCCGGAAAAAACCTCAACCAGGTAACTTGCCCCGACCGGGAATCGAACCCGGGCCACCTGGTTTTGCGGCCAGACGCGCTGACCGTTACTCCACAGGTGTGGACAGGAATGCTGTTTGAAAGAGAGGGTTAGCAAGAGGGTGGGGTATTGTAACTGTATGAAGGCTTTAACCGCGCAGGTAAGGAGTCGAATAAGAGAGCGTAACAAGAGGATGGGGTATTCTAAGGTATGAAGTATGAAGGTTTAAATGCGCAGGTAAAGGATCGAGTACCAATACTTTTCAGGTTAATGGCACCAGTGAGTTCAATGACCAAGATGTTTCATTGCTGTTACAGTACATTGCTGAAAATTACATCCAAACTATTCCACAAAATCAGCGTATTATGCGGGACTTGAGCGCAACAAACGGGGTATTTTATAAAAATGTTATATATGAAATGTGCAGGGACCGGACAAAAAAAGCATATTACACGGATAGCGTAATAAGCGGGCGCGCCTTATCGAGGTTTTACTGTATTATTATTTTATCTATTACTGTCCAAATTATTTGGACTTTGCCCCAGTATTCCGAAGTTATATATTATTTAATTCTTGGTAAGTGCTATTAAATATTCATACCTTGTTACTGCAGCATTATAAATCATAAACTAAGAATTTTGATTTAAGTTAGCAGTAAATAATCTTATTGAAAAGTTTAATTTTTCAGCAGAGAACTTTCTTTCGTGATTCTTTGTCACATTTTGATATGGATCATTTTATCTTCATTTAAGTTACTCATAATTCTTATGTTGATTATGTGAAAAGTAGGCATAACTAACTTTGTAAGTGCTCCAGTGCTAGAAAACTTTATCATATTTACGTAGTTCTAGATGTTATTAGGTTTTGGTGATTTTACTTATTCGAGAAGTTTTAATCTTACATTTTAGACATGTTCATAAAATTCACGTGATGTGAAGTCATTAAATAATTTACATATTCTATGTTTTTATTCTACATAACTGCTTTATTTCAAAATCAGCAGAATTCTACCTTTATTGTTGTTGTTTAGTCAACTGTCCGAAGACAGGTCTGAACCTCACAAGTGATACCAACAAGGCACCACTTATAAGGTAACTAGGCCAGGAGATAATGGGGTAGGGTGGCCAGTTCCTTTTCCCCTCCATTGCATATACATCGCCGATTAGCTACATGTTACACTAATCAGACTTCAGATGCATACAAACAATTGTTCTTCCTCTGACACAATCGTCAAGTGAGATGTACTGCCTGATAATAGAGGTACTTATCAGCCAGAACCTCAATCAGAGGATACTACCTTTATTGCGTTTCTTATTTTGAAGAATCTTTGAGCAGTATGAATTGGTGTATATTGGAATACCAGAGCACTTGAAGTGTAGTGAGACGTAAGATTCAACATGCAACACCTACTAACAAGATGATTCTGAGGTGTACAATACACACCAACTATGTTTCCTGTGGGTTCGCCATAACTCTCTAAATGCTCCAGAATTTACATTGAGTTGAAATGTAAACATTTACACCATATAACACAATTTGCTTCTATCCAACAATGCCACAATGACAAATGAAAGAGCGGGAACAACATTATTTTTCTTATGGTACCATCTATTGTTTTCTGCCAACAATTACAATTACACATCCCCTGAAATTCTTTGAGCCATTCTTTCTATTGGCACTGATATGAATTTCGTAATACTCATAGTTACAAAATTATAGCAGTTTATAATCACGGAATGTTTTTGTGAACATACTGTATATTAATGACATATTATATATTTACATATGTATCTGTCTTACAATTAACATTTTCTTTTGAGTCTTATATCATTGGTGATTATGTTGTAGAACGTCGTGTTTGGCTGGGAATACCATCGTAACAGTGTAAAATTCTGGATGTAGATATATCGAAGATTAGATAAATACTGTCATCGAATAGAATTCATAACTGTTGTGGGTACCCATATTGGAAGTCTGTTTTAGATTTTGAAAAATCCTGAAAGTATTCCAAATATTGTTGACCAATTCTTTGAAGTT